>NC_057806.1:509236859-509536859 GCF_018294505.1 Triticum aestivum | reverse complement strand
TATGTAAAAACAATTAAACGATATGGAGTAATTTGCAAGGAGTATATACATACTATTTTTTCAAATGGGATATATACAACTATTCTCAGAGTATATACCTATGATACTGGCAATAACGATCAGTGTATACTCATTGTCACAAAGGAGTGTATGGTGTGTTTTCTTTTCAAATGATAGTATACTATTTTTCGCAAAGGGGTATAGAAGAGAGGGCCTTTCTGTATGGTGTGTTTCAGTATCGATCAACAGTATATGTTCTGTCTTGTCGTACATATACTTCACTGCCGAGGAGAAAGTATACACCAAAAAAATTAAGTACTGAACCAAGGGAAACCTGTGAGGAGAAGCATGCATGCATCCGGTGAGAAAAAGTAAAAGTGATAAAAAGTAGTATATACTTGAACAAAATTAGTATATACTATATTATCTGAAAAAGTAAGAAGAATGAATTTCAAATACTCGTGGCAATTTAAATGATAGACAAAAGTAGTCTTTGATGACCGATGCAAATTGATGACACTGCAGTATGTACCTCAGGTCAGACAAAGTTCCGGCGAACAGTCGAGTACGAGAAGTGTACAGCCACGCCAGGTCGGAAACATGAGGCGCAACGATAAGCCAAAAAACTTCATATTATCCAACCTTGCATTAGAATCCAAAAGGGTTCAGTGATGTGAGCCTCTCTCTCTGCTCTCTCTGTTCCTCTCATATTTCTCCTTTTTTCTCACCAAAATACAACACAAGAGAACATATGATATACATCCATCCGCCGTGATAATGACAATGCTCTATTTCTAATTGACACATTATTATGAGTCCAAACTAAATAAGGTCTCGTCAATTCTGGGATTAAGAAATTGGAAGCACCTTATATATCTGTTCTATATTGCAAAAACAACACTGCTTCATTTGACAGGACTACAACACTCAGCCGTAGAGAGAAAAGGTTGCCAAACCTGAGAATTAAACCGCAGCCTCCATGGATGAAAGTGGAATTGGACAGTCAGCTTAAGTGCTGGGGCAGCCGGGTGGTACTGTCCCTAGCTCGTTCCCTTAGCTCAAACATACTGGCTTTTGTGTCGTCGATGTCGCGTTATAACTCAGCACTTGCACCTGCCGGTCAGAAAAATATTCGCTAATATCAAGAACTCAATCAACAAAGACTGGTTGAACCAACAATTGAGTCAGTGGTGAAGTAGATTACCAAAAGAACAAATAAGAGAACATGTATAGCATTTCCGGAGCATGTGTTTAACGCTACAAACCTGGTTTTTTTTAAAGATTGTTCATGGCCTCCCCTGCTAGCCGATAAACATCTAATGAACGGTCAAAATGGGTGTGGATGGCCCTGGGTACATGAGGTGTGTAAGACCTAAAAAACAACAATACAAAGTATATTGTAAATTCCGTCAGAACTTGATTTCACCATAAAAAAAACTCACAGCTATGTTCATTTCAGAAGAAAAAAAATTAAGAACATTCAAATGTCCAGTTAAATTTTGGGAAGATGACAGTTGCTGGCACCGGATCAACCAGCAGGAGGCACGCGAGGACATGGTCATACTGGTCGCCGAGGCACAGGACGGTGGCCAGGATCTCCTCTTGCATGATACACTCATCTTCCTGTTGCTTCAATAGTTCAGTATGGTGCTGAAGACAACTTCTCCTCTTTCTCTCCATTCTCTAGGCTAATATAATCAATTAGAATGTACAGAACATGAGTAGCATCTGAACGAAGACCTTCACATTAGTGCTGGATGGAACACCAAAGGAACAAAAAAAAGAAAAATACCTCGTGTCTGTTGGGTCAATTGACCGAACAGTTGGCGTGCAGCCGTGCAGATGGCCGCTGGATCTAGAGAAGGCGATGGACGTCGAGGCTGGAAGTTGCAATGGCATGGAGGGCAGATGTTGTATATGTCCCGCAGCACCGGCCAGAGGTTGGGGAGAGGCCGAAAGTCGGAGAAGAGGGTTTTCCATGCCGGAAATCAGAGAGGAGAGCGGGCAGTGCCCGGCATTGGGAAGGAAATAGGAGGTCGAGCTGGTGGAGCGGGGTTGGGCCTGGTCAGGGAGGAGCGACTCCAAAGGGCTGCCTTGCCATCACGGCCTCCGCTCCGCGCGGCCGCGCATGGCGGCGGCGGCGCCGTACCCATAGGCGAGGAGAGCTTGTGCTCGTGCCTGAGTGTGTGTGTGTTCCTCTGCTTTGCACTTAAAGTAACGTGGACGCCTCGCTCTCCTCCGGCTCAGCTTGCCACCCTCCTCCCGTCGCTGGCCGGCGAGATCAGCAGGTCGGACGGACTCGGCGAGCAGGGTCGGGGCATAGAGCACGGCGGTCGCAACCAGAGCATCCAGGTCCGTGTCGCCGTAAGCCGAGGCCGGATTCGACGCGTTGATTCTGATGCTGCCGCGCCTCCCGCGCGTCCTCCTCCTCCTCCCGGCCGTTGCCCGCGGCGGCGAGGAGAGTGCTGAGCAGCTCGTCGTGGTGGGCGGCGCGGCGGCCGGTGGCCATGGCTGATCCTGTAGAAGAAGGGGACAGGCAATCCTTGTGTGAGGGAGAGAAACAGAGGGGAAGGAAACGGAGAAGAGGGCCAACCATAAGAGGGGGCGCGAGACGTGGAGGTCCGGCTACGGTCGACGGCGGCGCGGCGGCCGGTGGCGAGGCCGAGCGCGAAGGCAGCGCGGCGGCGAGGGGCTCTGGATCGGGAGCTCCCCTCCCGATCTGGAGCTCGGGGGCGCTGCGCGGGGGGAGGAGAGCCCGTGCGTCAGCCCACGAACGAAACGTTTATTGACCGCATACCACTTAAATTAGTACCGCGGGTTAAACGTTTAAGATTTTAGCAATCCAATCACCGACCTGCATATGTCTAGTTCATTCACTCCCGTGTCCAGCCCGCTCGGGTGCCCATTGCATTTGTCTACAACGATTCCATGAGCCCTCTCGCGGGGGCGACGAGTGTCGTCTGACCCTAGACGAACCGATGTCTGTCCCTGCGATATCTTCTTAGCGTCCCTCATCCTCGTCTCTCCCCTATTGCTCTTCCCACACTCTCGATTCCTTCTCCCTATCCAGCGGGGAACTACCACCATGAGCAGCACTCCCAGTCCCCCTTTCAACGGTAGCCACTACTTTACTTCAAGGCCTCCCTCGTAGGCTCTCGATTCAACTTTTTTCCAAATCCGATGAACTTTATTTTTCAAATCCGATGAACTTTTTCAAATTTGATGAACTTTTTTTCAAATCCGATGAACTTTTTCATTTTTTGTGTGTTCAAAATTGATGAACTTTCGGAAATTCATGAACTGTTTTTCAGATTCGTAAATTTCAGATTCATGTGTTTTCAGTTTTGTGAACGAAAGGATGAACACCAAAAAAAACAACGAACAAAGGAAACATGAGCGAGCGATCGAAGCGAAGAAAGGAAGAGAGCGTGCTACCTGGGCCGACCCATGTGAGGCTGCGTGCGAGCGCCCGCTAAGCGGACGGGCGCATAAGGCGCTGGAGAGGATGTCTCGTCTCCTTCGTAGGTTAAACTACTCCCTTCGAGCGATGAGCTTTTGGGCTGATGTTATATTTCCAAGCCGGCCCACTTATCCACGTAAGGCAAGGCGGAGGCAGCCTGCGCTGGGCTCAATGAAGCCGACCCACATAAGGAGAGAGAAAAAATTACTATTATGCATAATATAGTCCCACCTCGTCCCCTTACATTAAATCCTCCCAATTTATATACACTTTTAAGTTTTCTTGTTGTCAAGCAGACGTCACATGAATTAATGAGCGAAGGGTGTGAGAACTAAGCAGCACTCATGGGGGACCATTCAAATCTGAGAGAAGAACAAAGGAAGGAAACCCAAATCTCTAATTAAGGAAGGCAAGCTCTCATGGGACCGTTCAAATCTGACAGAATAATAAAGGAAGGAAAGCCAAAAAAGGAATGAAAGGGATGGAATTGATCAAAGCCAAAGGAGGAAAAAAAATCTCTAATTGTTGAAGGAATCCTGAGCACGGGACATATGCAACCTTGGGAACACAAAAAAATCAGACGGGCGCCCCGCCGGCGATGGAAAACCTTGGGAACACAAAATAATCAGACGGGCGCCCCGCCGGCGAGGGACGACCTGAGACGGTCCATGGCAGCATGGTCGGCGTCGGTCACAGGGGAGGACGTGCGCCGACTGCTGCGCCCCGCCGGCGAGGAACGGCTCGGGACAGGCGACGGCGACCAGTGACCTGGAAGGCGGCGGCGATGCGACAATGTCCGTGGTGCTGTGGCGGCATCGGCTCCCTGCTTTTTTGCTCTTGCTCATGGTGAATGAAGAGAGGAAGAAGGTGGTGGCCTCGATCCCCAATTTTGGAAATGTTCGTTAAAGTTGAAAAATTGTTCATGAAATCCAGTAACTTTTTTAGAAAAAGAATAAAAAGACAGAAGAAAAGAGGTAAGAAAATGAAATTGACCGCACAATGGCGCGTGGCGTGGTGGTTATGGCGTGGCACACTTAACCGCTAGGTCGCGGGTTCGAATCCTCGTCCTCGCACTTGATTTTTTGCATCAGTTTAGAAGAAAAAGGAATGTGGGCATAACTGATGCCGAATACAGCGTTAATCATACAGCCCACATTCTGTACGATTAATCATGCCGCATGGGGAGATGTGCGTCCTGTACGATTAACGCTGTATTCGGCATTGAGTGCGCCAAATAGGACCCAGGGGACGGACATACATCATCCAAAAAAAGCAAAAAGGTCAGAGAATAGTACCACCTCGAATGTAGGTAAAAAAAACTTAAAGTGTAAATTCGCGGTAAGAAACGTATCGTGACGGTGAATCCACGGCGTAAATTCACGATAAGAAACATATTGTGACGGTGAATCCATGGAGTCAATCCGTACTTTATTATTAGGGATAGATTATAGGGAGAGACTAGTATTGTGACGGTGAATCCACAAAGTCAATCCGTGTTTTATTATTAGGGATAGATTATAGGAAGAGACTAGTACTCCTAGTACGTACGTACTTATCCTGTTTGGGTCTAGGCCTTGCATTGCCAAACTTCGCCACACATTTTTGCCAAGCTTGCCTAAAGTATTCAAAATGAGAAGGAGGTACACTTGCGCATGGTTGTCGCGGTCGCACCGCACCCTCACACGGTCGCTCCTGCACGCCGCGGTCGCACCGCACCCTCACACAATTGCTCATGCACGCCGCAAACCCAACCAAGGGAACACACCCTCACTGCCACGTGCTGTCGCATGTGAACAAATCAAACTCAGCCATCCTATCGCTGACACATAATTTACATTTATAGAGTATGTTTATCCAACCGCATGTTGGGGAGTATCCGTACGGCCCGTACGGCCCGTACGATTAAACATGCCGCATGGGGAGATGTGCGTCCTGTACGATTAACGCTGTATTCGGCATTGAGTGCGCCAAATAGGACCCAGGGGACGGACATACATCACCCAAAAAAAGCAAAAAGGTCAGAGAATAGTACCACCTCGAATGTAGGTAAAAAAAACTTAAAGTGTAAATTCGCGGTAAGAAACGTATTGTGACGGTGAATCCACGGCGTAAATTCACGATAAGAAACATATTGTGACGGTGAATCCATGGAGTCAATCCGTACTTTATTATTAGGGATAGATTATAGGGAGAGACTAGTATTGTGACGGTGAATCCACAAAGTTAATCCGTGTTTTATTATTAGGGATAGATTATAGGAAGAGACTAGTACTCCTAGTACGTACGTACTTATCCTGTTTGGGTCTAGGCCTTGCATTGCCAAACTTCGCCACACATTTTTGCCAAGTTTGCCTAAAGTTTTCAAAATGAGAAGGAGGTACACTTGCGCATGGTTGTCGCGGTCGCACCGCACCCTCACACGGTCGCTCCTGCACGCCGCGGTCGCACCGCACCCTCACACAATTGCTCATGCACGCCGCAAACCCAACCAAGGGAACAGACCCTCACTGCCACGTGCTGTCGCATGTGAACAAATCAAACTCAGCCATCCTATCGCTGACACATAATTTACATTTATAGAGTATGTTTATCCAACCGCATGTTGGGGAGTATCCGTACGGCCCGTACGGCCCGTACGATTAATCATGCCGCATGGGGAGATGTGCGTCCTGTACGATTAACGCTGTATTCGGCATTGAGTGCGCCAAATAGGACCCAGGGGACGGACATACATCACCCAAAAAAAGCAAAAAGGTCAGAGAATAGTACCACCTCGAATGTAGGTAAAAAAAACTTAAAGTGTAAATTCGCGGTAAGAAACGTATTGTGACGGTGAATCCACGGCGTAAATTCACGATAAGAAACATATTGTGACGGTGAATCCATGGAGTCAATCCGTACTTTATTATTAGGGATAGATTATAGGGAGAGACTAGTATTGTGACGGTGAATCCACAAAGTCAATCCGTGTTTTATTATTAGGGATAGATTATAGGAAGAGACTAGTACTCCTAGTACGTACGTACTTATCCTGTTTGGATCTAGGCCTTGCATTGCCAAACTTCGCCACACATTTTTGCCAAGCTTGCCTAAAGTTTTCAAAATGAGAAGGAGGTACACTTGCGCATGGTTGTCGCGGTCGCACCGCACCCTCACACGGTCGCTCCTGCACGCCGCGGTCGCACCGCACCCTCACACAATTGCTCATGCACGCCGCAAACCCAACCAAGGGAACACACCCTCACTGCCACATGCTGTCGCATGTGAACAAATCAAACTCAGCCATCCTATCGCTGACACATAATTGACATTTATAGAGTATGTTTATCCAACCGCATGTTGGGGAGTATCCGTACGGCCCGTGCGGTGGTCTGATGGGGAAGAAGAAGAGGTGAGGAAGAAGGAAAGAAGGGTTAGGAGACGTAGGATATTCATCCAACCGCCTGAAATGGTAGACTGACCCAAGTCAGGCGACTTGCATAACAAATATATGTTTTACACAACAAAAGATCCATAAAAACAACAACATAAAGAAAAACTATCACTGCTCGCGGAAAGAGATGGCCTCGTCGTCTTTGGCTGCCGGCGCGAACTAGCCGTCGTTGCCGACGTGTGTATCCGCACCGTGGTTGTCCACGGCCTCCAGCTACTCGTTCAAGCGGAGCGTGCGGGCGCTCTGCACGGACGAGAGCACAGCCCGGTTCAAGTCGAGGACATCCGGTTCCGCCTGGAGGAGGGCCTCGATAGCAGCGGTATCCGCGCGCTTCGCGTCGAGTCGAGCCTCCGCCGCCCGGTTCAAGTCCAGGACGTCCGGTTCCGCCTACAGGAGAGCGTTGTTGAGAGCGGCATCCGAGCGCTCTGCGTCAAGTCGAGCCTCTGCCGCCCGGTTCAAGTCCAGGATGTCCGGTTCCGCCTGCAGGAGGGCCTCGATGGCAGCGGCATCCGCGCGCTCCTCCTCAAGTTGAGCCTCCGCTGCCCGGTTCACATGCATGACATCCGGTTCGGCCTGCAAGAGAGCCTCGATGGCAGCGACATGCGCTCGCTCCGCGTCGAGTTGAGCCTCTGCCTCCCAGTCCTCCTTTAGTATTGCCATGTTGAACCGCTGGTCCGCCTGCACCATGGGGGACTCGGACACCGGCACGAAGTCGACGTCCATCGTCTCATACCCATCGGGGGCCTTCTGCGCCGCGACCTCCGCCATGAACATTGGATCGTCTTCCTCCTCCTCGTAGCTTGGCTCCAGAGAACTCGGGGATTGGCCCGCCGCAAAGCGAGCTTGAGAACGGAGGTCTATGGCGCTGACAGCCGTCGCGATTTCTACGCCGCGCTCCAGCGTCAACATCTTGTAGTAAGTGATCTTGCGGTGCATCATGGCTTTCCAGCGAACTAGGGGACGCTTGATGCGGGCTAGGGGATCGAAAGGTGGGGGAATGGGCTGGAGATTTGGTGTGGTTTTAGGGCAGTGGCCGGCGTAGGCCGAGCAGCGAAGGCTCTGGTGTGAATAGTGGTTCCGGTGACGACCGGTCAATCGGTTTTGACTGTACATCGCTCTTGTCGTGTTCACGTTGCAGCCCGGCACGCTGGACCCTCCACGTCGCTCATCGAATGGAACGCGCTTCGTCTTGCGTTTTCGCTCACTTGTGGGATCGCAGTTGAGAGCAAACCGACGTCCCTCCCCCTCCCCCGCCCGCGTCATTTATTATACCACCACTCCCTCCGTTTTATGCGGAATAAATAAAAACAGAGGGAGTATACTACGGATGAGGATCCCTTAACGTGGCCAAACCCATTGAGTAACTGATATGCGGGGCCTAGCAAGCATGGGGTCCGCCAGTAAGTGACCGAAAGGGAGGGTAAGGCAGGGATACCTACGTCAGAGGATCCACTTCCACTATACTACTTTGACCAAATGTTAGAGTAATAATATATGACATGCAACTTACACAAATGTTAGAGTAATAATATATGACATGCAACTTACAAAAAGCATACATGGTCTAATGTGTTTTTCGAGGCTAACTTTGACCAAATGTTAGAGTAATAATATATGACATGCAACTTACACAAAGCATACGGTCAAATTAGTATGTGAAAGGAGTTTCCAATGATATAATTTTCACATTATACATCTCATGTACTATTAATCTTGTCAATAGTCAAATTGGAAACCATCTCGAGTACAAATCTAGGAGTACGTACGAATCTAACAATATTGATTGGGCGTTGTTGAATGTTGATACCATTTTGATCAAAGTAGAGATACTTTGACTACACATAAAACTTATATGTAAACTAGAAAGGATAGGAGGGAGTATACTATACGTTCAAAAACGAAACGAACATTGAATACCCTTTATATATGATTCGCGGATGCTATGATCACCGGGTCAAAATTTTGAATCCGCCTTAGGTATCACGTGCCCCCACTCGTCCCCTCTCGATTTCATCACGGGGTCCGGAGATCTATTGAAAGAGGACTAGGGTGGGTACATGCGAATGATACTCGGCGGAATGTTCAAATGAGGCATGCGGGAGGATGGACTCGACTGGAGGGCGACATGATCGATGGAGAAGAGGGTTGGAGAGGAATGAGAAATAAGCAAACGCCACATGATTATACTTGAACGGCTCAAATAAACAATAAGTTGTCTCGCTTGGCCTACATAGTGAAAGGCCTAATGCGCAACGCGGAGCACTGACGCTCGAATATGGCCGGGAAAACAGGGAAACCGACATGTGGGGCACACCCGTTGGGACGACGTAGCGCAGACTAGTCCAATGGAGGAGCTGTCCCACGACCTCCTCGCCACCGACAACCGTTCATGTGGGTCGTTGGGGCCAACAACGGGGCGCAGCTCCAGCACCACCTCTGGACACGGCAACCACGGTGAGCGACACACTCATATCGTAGCTAGACACGGTCGGTTTCAGTGTGCCGAGGGTGGCGTTAGTGTTGTGGCACGACCAACGGTATGTTTGGTTTGTGCCCAAGGTTGCCCCGTCAAAGCATTGGGTAGCCAAAATTTTGGTTGAGGTATTGGTTGCCCATGATTTGGACAACATTGGCAAGAAAAATGAACTAGAATTGGCTAGAGTTCATTGGCATGCCAAAGAAATGGCAACCATCCAAACAAAGACAAATCTTTGGGTCATGACCAAAATTTTGGTTGAGGTATTGGTTGCCCATGATTTGGCCGACATTGGCAAGAAAAATGAATTTGAGTTGGCTAAAGTTCATTGGCATGCCAAGAAAATGGTAACCATCCAAACAAAGACCAATCTTTGGGTCATGACCAAAATTTTGGTAAGGTGCACTTTGGCCACAATCCAAACACACCCCAACACCCGACTCGTCGAGGATGCACGGGGCGCCGCGATGCGTCCGCGGAGTGGTGTAGCGCGGCCAACTGCATCCTCTAGACCTGAGACCATGCCGGGTCGTCTTGCTTTTTCAATGACATGCGGGGATCACATGTGAGCAAAGGGAATCTCCAACGTTGCCACGACCGCAGCTGACTACCCTGGCACACCAAAACCCTCGTCCCTCGCGCCGTCGCGTGGTGCGTTCCCAGCCGGCGCCAGCTGTCCGCATTCATGCCGTCCGTTCGTATGTCATCGTTAAGAGGCTCGGTGCCCGAGGAACCAACTCCGGCGACTTAATGACGCACCCGGACGCTTGGCCTCACCGGAATGCGCTACTTAAAGCGGCAACGCCCAGCTAACCTCCACACCATAGCGCATCGTCCTCCTACCTGGCACCACATCCGCCATGACCGCAAGTGCGAACGCTCTGCGGGAGAGCTTGTCTTCGGGGATGAAGCTCGAGGTCGCCGCCCTCGCTCAAGTCGCCTCTCGCAACGCAATAGTGGCGTAGCCGGACGCGAACGCGACCGCACAAGCGGTGGCCACGCTGGCGGCCGACGACGGGAGCACCGTCAGCCATGCGTCCTACTTGCCGCCGTCCAATGTCCGGCACCGTGAAGGTCGGGGACTCCTCCGAGGATGAGTAGGGCATGGGAGGCGGTAGGCCATGGTGTGCCAACTGGCCAGTTCGTATCCCGTGTTCTACTCTTCCTTGCCGGAGACCGCACCTTCACTTCACGGGTCTTGAACCCCGCACCCGTACATAGAGATCGCAGATGGAGGACGTCGGTCGCCGCCGTAGAATAGGTTTAGGGTCGGGTTTCTTTTATTTTTCTGTCCTATAAAAGTTCGGAATGTAATGAAAATCTGCCGTGTTTGCATTAATCTCGGTCGGTGTATATGAACTTTCACAATCTCTCCCTAATAATAAAGCACGGATTGAGTCTCCGGGTTCACCGTCATTCTTTTTTTTCCACTTCTTCCCTACGTAGTCTCTTTTGCCGGTTCCTACGAGGTGGTACTATTTTCTTCACGTCTCCTCTCCTCGATCGGATTTTAAAAGAATTGTACGTCCGGGTACCGGCAGCCACGCCAGCCCATCTAACTAGCCGCAAAAACATGGGCCTTCCTTATGGGCTGCGTGCAAGCTTTCTTATCTTCGGTATTAGAGAAAGAAAAGAAAAACTGCTACAATGCAGAATCGAGCCTGGGATCTGTCTAATTCTTTCGGCCAGGACAACCAACTGATATAAACATATTACATGAAGAATAGTCCCACCTCGCAATTTTGAACACATCCAAACCAGTTAATATACCAGCTGCCGCAGTAATTAACAAACAGCCGTGAAAAAAGGGTAGCTAATTATTGTGGCTAAATATATGCGGCTAATTCAAAGGAAGGATAGTGTGGGCTCGGAAGAATATAAAGGAAGGATGGTGTGGGCTCGGCAGAATATTTGAATGGATGGGATCCTTAATAATGGTGTGGGCTCGGCTGAATATTTGAATGGATGGGATCCTTAATAAGGTAAGGAAGGATTGTGGGTGCGCTTGCCAGAATATTTAAATGGATCGGATCCTTAACAAGGGATTATGTGAGGCTAATAATTAAAAGGAAGGATTTGATTGTGGGGTAAATATTTGAAGACGGTTGACTGTATGATCCGAAAAGGAATGATTTGATTATGAGCTGAATATTTGAAGATGGTTGAGGAGGATTGTGTGATCCGGACAAACTTTACCACCACAATGGTGACGAAAAAGAAGAATTAAAACAACGTGTCTCTAGAAATGTACAATTTTTTGTTTCTTCAGTTGCAATGATGGCCGTTTGTATCGACGTTAACAACATTTTTTCCTATCGATCTTTACAGGCCCAATAATAAAAGCAAATCACATGCTACCAAGTCAATTAAAGTCTTCATAAAATGTACTAATATGTCAATCAACCATGTCATCTCATTATTTATGCTTTTTATTAATATTAATGTTATTTAGAGAGATAAGGCAGTACGTCTTCTCCTTATTACAATTGAAACCATGTTTTAGGACCTCTACAGCTTGATACCTACTATTTTTGTTTTTTAGAATTCTTTGTGTAAAATGCCAGTATTTCCACTTTTTTATTTTGTTAATATTGTGTGACAGCGGCACGGATCGCTGACAATTGGTGCTCACCAGCCACCAGCACATGCCAACACCAATCTACAACCATCATGGAATATATTTCAAGTCGGGAGAAGATAACCAGCTCTATTTTAACTTAGAATATGACGATGAATCATAGCTCTATATAGAAAATTCAAGTTCATTTGGAATCCATATAACTTACTATTGTGTGGGTCTAAAATTTTGGTGGGCATTAAATTTCGCATGAACTATCATTGTGTTTTTCTCATCTAATTCTAACTAAATTTAAATACACATCAATTGTGTCTCCCGTAGCAACGCACGAGCATTTTTCCTAGTAATATACATATTGTAGGAGTACTAGCAAGATGCCCGTGCGTTGCACAGAAGATCAAGATCTTGTGGGAGAAAAGGATGAACGAGGGAAAGCCTTATCTGCAAATATGGAGAGGAATGCGGGTAAATTGTCATAGTTTCCTTCCTATCCGTTAGATATAGATCGGACGACCTATATTGCAGGATGACAGGCACACCATCATCACCAACTCTGCTTTTTATTGAACCGAGACAAATCTAACATGCGAAGTAAAATAAACACACAGGGTCTATACATACACAAATTATCTTAGGCACTCCAATAGTACGTCCACTACACATTCACGCATTTCATATCTTTCTACATCTACGGGAACCTACGAAAGGGTTAACGTAAATTGCCTCTCTCTCTCCTCCCCTGATTTTCATGGTGGTGGGCCCCTCCCTCCCCCAATCTACAATCAACAGCTCACACGTTTCACATTACGTTAATTACGTAACTGGGATTACGTAGGTGTAGCATTACTCGTCCTAAAAAACCCAACTAAGCCAACCTCCCAGCATATCGCGCGGGAAAAGACCCGACCGCGCCGTTTTAGTCGGGATTACCGGATTACTAGTAGTAGTATCGATGGATCGC
Organism: Triticum aestivum; assembly: GCF_018294505.1. NCBI lineage: Eukaryota > Viridiplantae > Streptophyta > Magnoliopsida > Poales > Poaceae > Triticum > Triticum aestivum. The sequence goes on along the minus strand of NC_057806.1, from coordinate 509,523,951 downwards.
GCGAAGCAAAAAAAATTTTGAGGGGGCGAAGCACCTAGTTTAAAAGGAAAAAAGGCGGTACACTCATAGCACTCCTGTCGTGGTCGCATTGCACCCCACACACGTTCGGTCCTGTACACGGCTCACACAAACGGAACGCACTTCGGCTTGCCTCTTCACTGACACGTGGGACTGCACTTGGAGAAACCGACCATGCGCCAAATTCCCCCCGCCCACCGCGCGAAAATCCTCCCCCCACACCCAAAAATTCTCCCCAAATCCGATTCAACCGCCCTTCGGCCAACTAGCCAATAATATTCCCCAAACCCCCCTTCCCCCTATCCCCCCCACTCCATTCGCTCCGCCAAACCGCCCTCCCCGCCGTGCCGATACGTCGGCGCCGCGGTTCGGCGATCCTCTCACTCCCACAGTACGCTCTCGTAGACTGCTGTCCTCTAGCTGCGCCGCCACCTCTGGCTACGTTCTTGTGGAGGCGCACGGCGGTCAGCGCTGCCACCGCTGGCGACGTTCGTGTGGAGATGCACGGCGGTCAGCTTCTCCCATGGTACCCGCATTCTAGACTGAGGCCCCGTTCATGTCGGTGTAGCGCTGAATGTTAGCTGATAGACGCTGTTAATCTCACTGTTTGCCAAAGTAGTTTACTGTCAATATGCTCTGCTTAAGAAGCTTCCTTGCCCTATTCTGCACTCAATCTGCTTAGCTGAGATGGCATGCCAAGGCCGATTAGTTGCTAAAATATCCTGCCATATATTTATTGTGACGTAGATTGCCATGGTTTAGTAGCCAATCTGTTAGGTGAAATAGCTCTATACCGTTTTATACTCGATCTTTGTTGCTGCGATGGCCTTCGATAGTTCGATGGTTGTGTGCTCGGCCTCATTGACTGTTGAAACAGCCTGCCATAATTTGACACTCAAATCTGTTTGCTGAATTAGCTTTACATATATTTCGTTACTTAGATCTGCTCGTCCAAATATCTTGCCATAGCTTTAGACATTGACCTAGGTATTTTTTTTCTGGACTTCATAAAAAAGCATATATGTTTTTCCTGTAATATCTAGTAGAAGAACTAATTTGTATGTCTAACAGATGGACAGGACTTGGATAACTTCTGCTCGAAGATTCTTCGCTGCATATGTCGAGGGGGTTGAAAACTGCATGAACTTTATCAGAGCTGAGTACGGTGGTCCGAAATCAGATGTGCTCTGCCCGTGTAGCAGTTGTATGAATTCAGTTACAAGACCCCAGTCAACTGTGCAAAATCATCTACACTTGTATGGGATGTCGGTCACATATACTAGGTGGGTTGATCATGGTGAAGCTGTGAACATCAATGTTATTGACTACGTGGAAGCAGCAGATCACCATCTTGATCTGCCTGATGCTCAGGTGGAAGAGGAGGAGGAGGTGGTGGTGGCGGAGCCAGTGAGTTTGACCAACATTGAAACAATGCTACGAAATGCTCATGCATTCCGTGAACTTTCACCTGCAGAAGAAAAACGATGGGCCCTCATGTTGGAACAATGCAACATTGCTATCACCCTAGGAAATAAGCTGTCAGTATTCTCAGTTGTGGTCACCTTTCTTCAGGTGAAGACATCTGAGTGAATGACCAACAAATTATTTGATGCGATGTTGGCTGCTTTCCGCAAATCTTTTCTAGATGCGTCTGAGCTGCCACACACCTATAGTAAAATGAAGAATTTCCTTCGTGCAGTTGGAATTGGATATGATATGATCCATGTTTGTAAGAATAATTGTGTTCTATTCCGCAAGGATTATACCAACTTAAGTGAATGCCCGAATGCAAATCATCAAGATGGAAAGATGGCGATGTTGTGAAGAGGATTCCTCATAATGTTCTGAGACATTTTCCAATTACACCAAGATTGCAGAGGTTGTTTCATGATGCTGAAACAAGAGAGGATGTACTGTGGCATTCTAGGGACCAGGAGTACAAAGATCAGAATGTAATGAGCCATCCATCTCATGGTAGTGAGTGGAAAAGCTTCAATGATAAACACAAAGAGTTTGCTACTGACCCAAGAAACATTAGACTTGGCTTAGCTTCAGATGGATTTAACCCATTTGGCCACCAGAGCGCCACATATAGCATATGGCCAGTGCTTGTTATCCCTTACAACATGCCTCCAAATGTCTGCACCAAAGAATCAAACTACATGATGGCCTTGCTCATCCCAAGTCCAAAAAGTCCTGGAAAGGATTTTGATTTGTTCATGGAGCCTCTTGTGGAGGAACTTCAACAGCTATGGAAGGGTGTTCTCACTCGAGACCTATATAGCAGCCCACCAGCTGATTTCTTTCTGCGTGTTGTTATAACTTGGTGCATCTATGATTATCCGGATTTGGGCACTATGTTAGGGCGAACGACACATGGTTACAATGCATGTGTTCGCTGTGACAGGAATCCGTTGTCATGCGCAATACTTAGCAAGATCTGTTACATTGGACACCGTCGTTTCCTTGCCAAGGACAAGCCGCATCCTAAAAAATACCAAAGACATGTGTTCAATGCAAAGCATGAAAACCGTGATGCACCAAAGAGGCTCACCGCCGATGAGCTGCAAGTGGAATTAGAGAAGGTCAGGCATATTACACCAGGAAACCATCCTGGTAATGGTAGCGGAAAAATAAAGTGTGGCAAGGTAGAAAAGAGATTATTGTTTACCCACAGGTCCACTTTGTGGGACTTGGAGTATTGGAAAGATTTGGATCTGCGGCATAATCATGATGTGATGCACATCGAGAAAAATATATGTGACAACATTATCGGCACACTTCTTAATATTGAAGGCAAGACGAAAGATACCTTAAAATCTAGGATTGATTTGACACACCTGGGTATCAGAAAGGATTTGCAGGTGCAAGATGAAGGTAAACCACGGGATATGGCACCAGTTGTGTACGTCTTGGACAAGGTAAAAAGAAAAGAATTCTGCGAGGTCCTATCACGTGTGAGATTCCCACATGGATTTGCTTCCAACCCTGAAAGGAGAGTCAGTGCAGATGGAAACAAGGTACAAGGGTTGAAAACTCATGACTGCCACATCCTACTTCAAAGGGTTTTACCTGTTATCCTTAGAGGATTGGGCCACCCTGACTTATACAGAGCAGTGCAGAGTTGGGACAATTCTTCAGGGAACTCTGCAGTAGGAATATCAGGATAGCTGCTTTGGAGCATCTTAGAGACAAGATACCAACTATCCTATGCGACCTTGAGAAGATATATCCTCCAACCTTCTTTGATGTGATGGTGCATTTGACTGTTCATCTACCTGATGAGGCACTACTTAGAGGTCCAGTACAGTATGGTTGGATGTACCCTATTGAAAGGCGGCTAGGCACTTTCAAGGGCTATGTTAGGAACAGAGCTAGACCTGAGGGTTCCATTGTAGAGGCCTACATTGCTACAGAAGCGTTGGCATTCTGCTCAAAATACATTGAAACAGCTGATCATCTTAGCAAAAAGTGAAGGAAATATGCCCTAGAGGCAATAATAAAGTTATTATTTATTTCCTTATTTCATGATAAATGTTTATTATTCATGCTAGAATTGTATTAACCGGAAACATAATACATGTGTGAATACATAGACAAACAAAGTGTCACTAGTATGCCTCTACTTGACTAGCTCGTTAATCAAAGATGGTTATGTTTCCTAACCATGAACAATGAGTTGTTATTTGATTAACGGGATCACATCATTAAGTGAATGATCTGATTGACATGACCCATTCCATTAGCTTAGCACCCGATCGTTTAGTATGTTGCTATTGCTTTCTTCATGACTTATACATGTTCCTATGACTATGAGATTATGCAACTCCCGTTTGCCGGAGGAACACTTTGTGTGCTACCAAACGTCACAACGTAACTGGGTGATTATAAAGGAGCTCTACAGGTGTCTCCAAAGGTACATGTTGGGTTGGCGTATTTCGAGATTAGGATTTGTCACTCCGATTGTCGGAGAGGTATCTCTGGGCCCTCTCGGTAATGCACATCACTTAAGCCTTGCAAGCATTGCAACTAATGAGTTAGTTGCGGGATGATGTATTACAGAACGAGTAAAGAGACTTGCCGGTAACGAGATTGAACTAGGTATTGAGATACCGACGATCGAATCTCGGGCAAGTAACATACCGATGACAAAGGGAACAACGTATGTTGTTATGCGGTCTGACCGATAAAGATCTTCGTAGAATATGTAGGAGCCAATATGGGCATCCAGGTCCCGCTATTGGTTATTGACCGGAGACGTGTCTCGGTCATGTCTACATTGTTCTCGAACCCGTAGGGTCCGCACGCTTAAGGTTTCGATGACAGTTATATTATGAGTTTATGAGTTTTGATGTACCGAAGGAGTTCGGAGTCCCGGATGAGATCGGGGACATGACGAGGAGTCTCGAAATGGTCGAGACGTAAAGATTGATATATTGGACGACTATATTCGGACATCGGAAAGGTTCCGAGTGATTCGGGTATTTTTCGGAGTACCGGGTAGTTACGGGAGAAGCAATGGGCCTTGATGGGCTTTAGTGGGAAGAGGAGAAAGGGCCAAGGGGCTGCTGCGCCCCCCCCTCCCCTCTAGTCCGAATTGGACTAGGGAAAAGGGGGCCGGCCACCTCTCCTTCTCCTCCACTTCCTTCTCCCTTCCTCCCCTCTTGGTGGACTCCTACTAGGACTTGGAGTCCTAGTAGGACTCCACATCCTGGCCGCACCAACCTTGGCCGGCCTCCTCCTCCTCCATCCTTTATATACTGAGGCAAGGGGCACCCCAAAGACACAAGTTGATCCACGTGATCATATCCTTAGCCGTGTGCGGTGCCCCCTTCCACCATAATCCTCGATAATATTGTAGCGGAGTTTAGGTGAAGCCCTGCTGCAGTAGTACATCAAGATCGTCACCACGCCGTCGTGCTGACGGAACTCTTCCCCGACACTTTGCTGGATCGGAGTCCGGGGATCGTCATCGAGCTGAACGTGTGCTAGAACTCGGAGGTGCCGTAGTTTCGGTGCTTGATCGGTCGGATCGTGAAGACGTACGACTACATCAACCAAACGCTTGCGTTGTCGATCTACTAGGTATGTAGATCACACTCCCCCCCTCGTTGCTATGCATCACATGATCTTGCGTGTGCGTAGGAAATTTTTTGAAATTACTACGTTCCCCAACAGTGGTATCAGAGCCTAGGTTTTATATGTTGATGTTATATGCACGAGTAGAACACAAGTGAGTTGTGGGCGATATAAGTCATACTGCCTACCAGCATGTCATACTTTGGTTCGGCGGTATTGTTGGATGAAGCGGCCTGGACCGACATTACGCGTACGCTTACGCGAGACCGGTTCTCCCGACGTGCTTTGCACAAAGGTGGCTAGCGGGTGACAGTTTCTCCAACTTTAGTTGAACCGAGTGTGGCTACGCCCGGTCCTTGCGAAGGTTAAAACGAGTCACCAACTTGACAAACTATCGTTGTGGTTTTGATGCGTAGGTAAGATTGGTTCTTGCTTAAGCCCGTAGCAGCCACGTAAAACTTGCAACAACAAAGTAGAGGACGTCTAACTTGTTTTTGCAGGGCATGTTGTGATGTGATATGGTCAAAACGTGATGAGATATAAGTTGTTGTATGAGATGATCATGTTTTGTTAAAGTTATCGGCAACTGGCAAAAGCCTTATGGTTGTCTCTATATTGCATAAGATGCAAGCGCCAAATAATTGCTTTACTTTATCGCTATGCGATAGCAATAGTTGCAAGAGCAATAGTTGGCGAGACGACCGTGTGACGACACATTGATATAGATCAAGATGATGGAGATCATGGTGTCATGCCGGTGACGATAGAGATCATGACAGTACTTTGGAGATGGAGATCAAAGGCGCAAGATGATGATGGCCATATCATGTCACATATTTTGATTGCATATGATGTTTATCTTTTATACATCTTATTTTGCTTAGTTTGACGGTAGCATTTTAAGATGATCTCTCACTAATTATCAAGAAGTGTTCTCCCTGAGTATGCACCGTTGCCAAAGTTCGTCGTGCCCAGACACCACGTGATGATCGGGTGTGATAAGCTCTACGTCCATCTACAACGGGTGCAAGCCAGTTTTGCACACGCGGAATACTCAGGTTAAACTTGACGAGCCTAGCATATGCAGATATGGCCTCGGAACACGGAGACCGAAAGGTCGAGCGTGAATCATATAGTAGATATGATCAACATAGTGATGTTCACCATTGAAAACTACTCCATCTCACGTGATGATCGGTTATGGTTTAGTTGATATGGATCACGTAATCACTTAGAAGATTAGAGGGATGTCTATCTAAGTGGGAGTTCTTAAGTAATATGATTAATTGAACTTAAATTTATCATGAACTTAGTCCTGGTAGTATTTTGCAAATTATGTTGTAGATCAATAGCTTGCGTTGTTGCTTTCATATGTTTATTTTGATATGTTCCTAGAGAAAATTGTGTTGAAAGATGTTAGTAGCAATGATGCGGATTGGATCCGTGATCTGAGGTTTATCCTCATTGCTGCACAGAAGAATTATGTCCTTGATGCACCGCTAGGTGACAGACCTATTGCAGGAGCAGATGCAGACGTTATGAACGTTTGGCTAGCTCAATATGATGACTACTTGATAGTTTAGTGCACCATGCTTAACGGCTTAGAATCGGGACTTCAAAGACGTTTTGAACGTCATGGACCATATGAGATGTTCCAGGAATTGAAGTTAATATTTCAAGCAAATACCCGAGTTGAGAGATATGAAGTCTCCAACAAGTTCTATAGCTAAAAGATGGAGGAGAATCGCTCAACTAGTGAGCATGTGCTCAGATTGTCTGGGTACTACAATCGCTTGAATCAAGTGGGAGTTAATCTTCCAGATAAGATAGTGATTGACAGAATTCTCTAGTCACCATCACCAAGTTAGTAGAACTTCGTGATGAACTATAATATGCAAGGGATAACGAAACGATTCCCAAGCTCTTCGTGATGCTGAAATCGACGAAGGTAGAAATCAAGAAAAACATCAAGTGTTGATGGTAGACAAGACCACTAGTTTCAATAAAAGGGCAAAGGGAAGAAGGGGAATTTCAAGAAGAACATCAAGCAAGTTGCTGATCAAGTGAAGAAGCCCAAGTCTGGTCCTAAGCCTGAGACTAAGTGTTTCTACTGCAAAGGGACTGGTCACTGGAAGCGGAACTACCCCAAGTGATTGGCAGATAAGAAGGATGGCAAAGTGAACATAAGTATATTTGATATACATGTTATTGATGTGTACTTTACTAGTGTTTATAGCAACCCCTCAGTATTTGATACTAGTTCAGTTGCTAAGATTAGTAACTCGAAACGGGAGTTGCAGAATAAACAGAGACTAGTTAAGGGAGAAGTGACGATGTGTGTTGGAAGTGGTTCCAAGATTGATATGATCATCATCGCACACTCCCCTATACTTTCGGGATTAGTGTTGAACCTAAATAAGTGTTATTTGGTTTTTGCGTTGAGCATGAATATGATTTGATCATGTTTATTGCAATTCGGTTATTCATTAAAGTCAGAGAATAATTGTTGTTCTGTTTACATGAATAAAACCTTCGATGGTCATACACCCAATGAAACAAGTTCATTGGATCTCGATCGTAGTGATACACATATTCATAATATTGAAACCAAAAGATGCGAAGTTAATAATGATAGTGCAACTTATTTGTAGCACTGCCGTTTAGGTCATATTGGTGTAAAGCGCATGAAGAAACTCCATGCTGATGGAATTTTGGAATCACTTGATTATGAATCACTTGATGCTTGCGAACCATGCCTCATGGGCAAGATGACTAAGACTCCGTTCTCCGGAGCGAGCAACTGACTTATTGGAAATAATACATACTGATGTATGCGGTCCGATGAGTGTTAAGGCTCACGGCAAGTATCGTTATTTTCTGAACTTCACAGATGATTTGAGCAGATATGGGTATATCTACTTGATGAAACATAAGTCTGAAACATTTGAAAAGTTCAAAGAATTTCAGAGTGAAGTGGAAAATCATCGTGACAAGAAAATAAAGTTTCTACGATCTGATCGCGGAGACAAATATTTGAGTTACGAGTTTGGTCTTCAATTAAAACAATGTGGAATAGTTTCACAAACTCATGCCACATGGAACACCACAGCATAATGGTGTGTCCGAACGTCATAACCGTACTTTATTGGATATAGTGCAATCTATGATGTCTCTTACCGATCTACCACTATCGTTTTGGGGTTATGCATTAGAGACAGCTACATTCACGTTAAATAGGGCACCATCTAAATCCGTTGAGACGACACCATGTGAACTATGGTTTGGCAAGAAACCTAAGCTGTCGTTTCTTAAAGTTTGGGGTTGCGATGCTTATATGAAAAAGTTTCATCCTGATAAGCTCAAACTCAAATCGGAGAAGTGCGTCTTCATAGGATATCCAAAGGAAACTATTGGATACACCTTCTATCACAGATCCGAAGGCAAGACTTTTGTTGCTAAATTCGGAAACTTTCTGGAGAAGGAGTTTCTCTCGAAAGAAGTGAGTGGGAGGAAAGTAGAACTTGACGAGGTAACTGTACCTGCTCCCTTATTGGAAAGTAGTACATCACAGAAAACTGTTTCTGTGACACCTACACCAGTTAGTGAGGAAGCTAATGATGATGATCATGAAACTTCAGAACAAGATACTACTGAACCTCGTAGATCAACCAGAGTAAGATCCGCGCCAGAGTGGTACGGTAATCCTGTTCTGGAAGTCATGCTACTAGATCATGATGAACCTACGAACTATGAAGAAGCGATGGTGAGCCCAGATTCCGCAAAGTGGCTTGAAGCCATGAAATCTGAGATATGATCCATGTATGAGAACAAAGTATGGACTTTGGTTGACTTGCCCGATGATCGGCAAGCCATAGAAAATAAATGGATCTTCAAGAGGAAGACGGACGCTGATAGTAGTGTTACTATCTACAAAGCTAGAATTGTCGCAAAAGGTTTTCGACAAGTTCAAGGTGTTGACTACGATGAGATTTTCTCACTCGTATCTATGCTTAAGTCTGTCCGAATCATGTTAGCAATTGCCGCATTTTATGAAATCTGGCAAATGGATAAACAAAACTGCATTCCTTAATGGATTTACTAAAGAAGAGTTGTATACGATGCAACTAGAAGGTTTTGTCGATCCTAAAGGTGTTAACTAAATATGCAAGCTCCAGCGATCCATCTATGGACTGGTGCAAGAATCTCGGAGTTGGAATATACGCTTTGATAAGTTGATCAAAGCATATAGTTTTATACAGACTTGCGGTGAAGCCTGTATTTACAAGAAAGTGAGTGGGAGCACTACAACATTTCTGATAAGTATATGTGAATGACATATTGTTGATCGGAAATAATGTAGAATTATTCTGCAAAGCATAAAGGAGTGTTTGAAAGGAGTTTTTCAAAGAAAGACCTCGGTGAAGCTGCTTACATATTGAGTATCAAGATCTATAGAGATAGATCAAGACACTTGATAAGTTTTTTCAATGAGTACATACCTTGACAAGATTTTGAAGTAGTTCAAAATGGAACAGTCAAAGAAAAGGTTTCTTGCCTGTGTTACAAGGTGTGAAGTTGAGTAAGACTCAAAGCCCGACCACGGCAGAAGATAGAAAGAGAATGAAAGTCATTCCCTATGCCTCAGTCATAGGTTCTATAAAGTATGCCATGCTGTATACCAGATCTATTGTATGCCCTACCACTGAGTTTGGCAAGGGAGTACGATAGTGATCTAGGAGTAGATCACTGGACAGCGGTCAAAATTATCCTTAGTGGAATAAGGATATGTTTCTCGATTATGGAAGTGAAAAAAAAGGTTCGTCGTAAAGGGTTACGCCGATGCAAGTTTTGACACTAATCTAGATGACTCTAAGTCTCGGTCTAGATACATATTGAAAGTGGGAGCAATTAGCTAGAGTAGCTCCATGCAGAGCATTGTTGACATAGAAATTTGCAAAATACATGCGGATCTGAATGTGGCAGACCCGTTGACTAAGATTCTCTCACAAGCAAAACATGATCACACCTTAGTACTCCTTGGGTGTTAATCACATAGCGATGTGAACTAGATTACTGAATCTAGTAAACCCTTTGGGTGTTGGTCACATGGCGATGTGAACTATGGGTGTTAATCACATGATGATGTGAACTATTGATGTTAATCACATGGTGATGTGATCTAGATTATTGACTCTAGTGCAAGTGGGAGACTGAAGGAAATATGCCCTAGAGGCAATAATAAAGTTATTATTTATTTCCTTATATCATGATAAATGTTTATTATTCATGCTAGAATTGTATTAACCGGAAACATAATACATGTGTGAATACATAGACAAACAGAGTGTCACTAGTATGCCTCTACTTGACTAGCTCGTTAATCAAAGATGGTTATGTTTCCTAACCATGAACAATGAGTTGTTATTTGATTAACGGGATCACATCATTAAGTGAATGATCTGATTGACATGACCCATTCCATTAGCTTAGCACCCGATCGTTTAGTATGTTGCTATTGCTTTCTTCATGACTTATACATGTTCCTATGACTATGAGATTATGCAACTCCCGTTTGCCGGAGGAACACTTTGTGTGCTACCAAACGTCACAACGTAACTGGGTGATTATAAAGGAGCTCTACAGGTGTCTCCAAAGGTACATGTTGGGTTGGCGTATTTCGAGATTAGGATTTGTCACTCCGATTGTCGGAGAGGTATCTCTGGGCCCTCTCGGTAATACACATCACTTAAGCCTTGCAAGCATTGCAACTAATGAGTTAGTTGCGGGATGATGTATTACAGAACGAGTAAAGAGACTTGCCGGTAACGAGATTGAACTAGGTATTGGAATACCGACGATCGAATCTCGGGCAAGTAACATACCGATGACAAAGGGAACAACGTATGTTGTTATGCGGTCTGACCGATAAAGATCTTCGTAGAATATGTAGGAGCCAATATGGGCATCCAGGTCCCGCTATTGGTTATTGACCGGAGACGTGTCTCGGTCATTTCTACATTGTTCTCGAACCCGTAGGGTCCGCACGCTTAAGGTTTCGATGACAGTTATATTATGAGTTTATGAGTTTTGATGTACCGAAGGAGTTCGGAGTCCCGGATGAGATCGGGGACATGACGAGGAGTCTCGAAATGGTCGAGACGTAAAGATTGATATATTGGACGACTATATTCGAACATCGGAAAGGTTCCGAGTGATTCGGGTATTTTTCGGAGTACCGGGTAGTTACGGGAGAAGCAATGGGCCTTGATGGGCTTTAGTGGGAAGAGGAGAAAGGGCCAAGGGGCTGCTGCGCCTCCCTCCCCTCTAGTCCGAATTGGACTAGGGAAAAGGGGGCCGGCCACCTCTCCTTCTCCTCCACTTCCTTCTCCCTTCCTCCCCTCTTGGTGGACTCCTACTAGGACTTGGAGTCCTAGTAGGACTCCACATCCTGGCCGCACCAACCTTGGCCGGCCTCCTCCTCCTCCATCCTTTATATACTGAGGCAAGGGGCACCCCAAAGACACAACTTGATCCACGTGATCATATTCTTAGCCATGTGCGGTGCCCCCTTCCATCATAGTCCTCGATAATATTGTAGCGGAGTTTAGGCGAAGCCCTGCTGCAGTAGTACATCAAGATCATCACCACGCCGTCGTGCTGACGGAACTCTTCCCCGACACTTTGCTGGATCGGAGTCCGAGGATCGTCATCGAGCTGAACGTGTGCTAGAACTCGGAGGTGTCGTAGTTTCGGTGCTTGATCGGTCGGACCATGGAGACGTACGACTACATCAACCAAACGCTTCCGTTGTCGGTCTACAAGGGTACGTAGATCACACTCTCCCCTCTGGTTGCTATGCATCACCATGATCTTGCGTGTGCGTAGGAATTTTTTTTAAATTACTACGTTCCCCAACAAAAAGGTGGGTGAAGACAATCCCGGGCTCAATTTTTTCGATTATTCTGTTTGAGTTACAGGGAAGAGTCGACAAGAGGACAAACCTAAAGATTTGGAAAAAATGGTTTGGCATGTGTTGAATAACTGTCCTGAGATACTACCTTATATCAAGTAAGTGCAGTACTGCAGCTTATACATCGTAATCTACTAAACTTGCAACACATTGTTATATATTTAGATGTTTGACGCGATCACTATGTTGTGCAGCATCTACAAAGAGGAGTTACTGCCGCAAAATCCAGGAAACATTGACAAACTGGTTATGGCAGGATTTGCGAAATGGTTCAAGAACCATGTAAGCTTTTGAAATGCCCTATAAGTTTTTTTAATATATTGAGTACATAAGATGATCAGCTTGTCTATTTTCTAACCATATGTTAATAAGATGCGGGAGAATGGGCAGGCAGTTGATGATGCCCTTTACTCACTAGCAATGGGTCCTGATACTCGGGTAAGACATTATGAATCTTGCGTTGTTGGAGATGTGCGCTACAACACCCTTGCACGAGATGAAGGCAGGAAGACACAAAACAGTGCCATCATGAGCACAGATACGTATGAAAAAGAGACAACTAAAATGTATGCTAACATAACAGACATTGTTCAGTTGCAGTATATCTCCAGTTTCGAGGATCATCGGTGTGTAGTTCGGTTGTCCTGTCGTTGGTATAACCTGTTTTCCAGGATCGCAAAACCCAGAGCTGATGATTATTTCAAATCCATCAATGTCAAGGCGGCGTACCAGACCAACGAGCCTTTTATTTTGGCAAATCAAGCAACACAGATATTTTTCTTGGAAGACACATTTGCACGCAGCGATGACTGGAGAGTATTGCAAAGGTTTGAGCAGAGGAATTCGTTTAATGAAGTTGCACAACAAGATGATGCTTACACTGCTCCTGATGTACAAGATAGCACGGATGTTCCTAATATCTTTGAGAACCATCACGTCAATGACGCCGGCGAAAAGATTGCCCGTCGTGTTGTGGACATACAAGAGTTGATCAAGAAGAAGCCAACGGTCGAGGACGTTGTGCACGAAGAAGAAGATGGCACCGTGGGGAATTACGATTCAGACTGATACACATGGCGAAGATGTTGACGCTGCTGCTGCGGATGATGATTACATTGCTTTTGTCGTATTTGCCTGTCAGAAGACGTTTTTTATCTATTATGTGAAATTGTGTTTGCTATGACAACTGAAACCTGATGAACATGTTGTTTAGTATTTTGCTGTAAGAACATCACTTATTATGTATGTTGATTTGTGTTTGGTGATTGTATGGCAACTAAAACATGATGACATTGTTGTTTAGTTGTACTCATATTTGGCTGTGAAACTTGAATTTGATGACATAGTTTGTTGTTGGACTGCAATTTGCTCGACGTCTTCGAATGAGAACAAAGCTGACCCGACAGGGCCTCTGCTATTTATTTATTTATATGAGCAAAAGGGGATACCCCCTGATTTTCGTTAATAGAAATCATTAGATGTTCACAACACTACGCCCAGCCTGCTATGCAGGTTTCATTCATTACTAGTTTCAGTAAAGTGCTCATGTCGTAGCCACTGAATACATCACGAGTGCTACATACACTGCAAATAAAGAGACAATTATCCTACATAGCACATCGATTTTGCCCATTATCTTCACAAGTTCTTTCATCTCCTCATTGCTGTCAAGGCCGTTCAGCAGCTGTTGCTTGGCCATGATCAGAGGAACTGCATCTTTAACCTTCTGCTCTGCATCTTCCTCTTCTGCTGTTCCATCAGTTACTTGTCCAACACCCCACCGTGCTGGTATTGGGATTCCTCGGCTAACCAAATAATCAGCGTAGTTGCATTCCCCCACATCAGCAACTTCCCAGAAATACAAATCACACGAATCTTCCCTTTTCTGCACGAATCAAATTGGAAGATCATCAACCAAACTATTAAAAAAACCAGCAACTGAAAGCAGCAGAACAACACTTAAACATATTATTACCCCATGATTCGGGCATTTGTAGAAGACTCGGCCATTGTTGCGGATTGTGGTTAAGACACGATGGATGACTCTGCGTGATTTGCAGCAGTGGCACCACACCAACGGCAGCGGGTTGCGATGAGCAATCGGCTGCGGTGCGCGTGCCGGCGGGGGTGTGATGAGACCCACAGGTGATGGTACGGGTGGCGACTTGGCGCATATTTGGTTGTTGCCTGCTAAAGAGCAGGTGGACGAGCAGCCAGCGGACATGGTTGCTGTGGCCAGAGCTTTTGATGCTAGGCAGAGTAAGTAGAGAAGAGGAGAAGCGAATGTTGGATATGTCAGTTTCATTACTTGCAGAGTAGCATAGCACCATATATAGTCATAGTCTAGGTTTGGATTCAAACCAGCTACAGGAGCACGTCTTTCTTTTTTCTAAAACTCGGCAACGTTTGTTTACTGGTACACTAGTTTGTTCTGTACGCCTTCCCAAGTCTTTGATTTTCTTTCTATATATAAAAAAGTATGCTACTTGGTGTCCGGTTAGTCAACAAACGATTGTGCCAACCTTGACCATTGGATTGACATTCAACGTCTGTCGCGTTTCTTCAGTCTCTTCTTCCTCGAGCCGCCAAAGCCAAACCAGCGCCGGCCGGACCGCCTGCTCCCGCCTCCCACTGCTGGCTGTGATCTTCCTCGGCTCATGTTAGTTCCCGTCCGAGGCCTCACCATCGTCCTTCGCCTTGGTTCGCTCACCGTGGCACCATCCTCCGGTGTTGTCAACATGTTCAACAACCGAGAGGAATAAGGAGATGACTGTACATGGTGAGGATGACACTAGGGACCCAGCAACACGCGCAGTAATTTTGTTTTTTTGGGACAGAGAAGGGTATCAACTGGGTTGTGCGGGACCCGTGGCCCATCTAGCCCATGCTTTTATTTCATATGTTTAGCACATGACCAGCCCAGTTTGTTTTCTTCCTTTCTGAAAATGGCTAGCCAGCTATTTTGTTTTTTGCAGAATAACCAACGTAGGCCTACTTGCTTTTCTACGCCCTGCTGGGCCGGAAATCTTTCAAGACAAGGAGGGATGCATTTTGCCCAGAAAATGAGCTATAAGTAATAAGAAATGGGCTATAAGTAATAATAAATGGGCTGTAAAATGAAAAAATACAGCAAATAGGCAATTAGTTCCAAAATACCGTTTTCTTTCGGGTTTTGATATTTTAAATTTCATTGTTTTTGTGCGGGTAAAATTTCATTGAATTTAAATTAAGGTATATTTAGATTTAAAATTAATTTGAATCTGGCTAGAAATTTCAGGCTGTATGCTGTTTGGGACAGATTTGGAGGCTGACTTGTGGGTCTACTAGGTTGACGTGTACTTTGGCTTTGTCAACTTAGTCCACAAACAATTCTAGCAGCAGTGACCGTTGGATGTTAATCTAACGACCGTGCTTCTTCTTCAATATCTTATCTTCTTGCTCCAGCCGTTCAAACCAGCTCCGGTGGGACTGCCTGCTCCCGCCTCCCGTGGCCGGCTGTGCTGCCGCACAGGCCGCACCGCCCCACCCTACTTCATTGCTGGACAGGCCATTCCTCTACTCACCCACACCTCCTGTTATTTTCCGGTGACGACAGCCGGACCAGTAAACCCTCGTACTTCCTACCGCGTGGACAACCATTGCCGAGTCTTCCTCGGCTCCGTGTCGTTCCCTTCCTAGGCCTCGCCGTCGTCCACCGCCATGGTTCTCTTGGCGCGGCCTGGTCAACGTGGTCAATGAACGACATCTATCGGCCGTGGACTGTATGCGCAAAATGATGATTCCTCCACCTGACAGCTGGGACCCACCGGAAGGGCCTCTGTATTTCGCCAAAAAAACGTCCCCCCCCCGCTGACATGTCGGACCCACCAGCTATATCTTCGCACGCAAGAAAGTGCCTCCTTATTACGCACAAAAAAATGAATACCCCCTGCTAGCTGGGACCCACCATTGTGGGAGGCTGACTTGTGGGCCTACTAAGTTGACGGGGACGGAGGGCTTTGTCAACTTAGTCAATATGAACGATTCTAGCTCCATTAACCGTACGATGTCCATCCAACGGCCGTAGTGCTTATTCAACCTCTGGTCTTCTTGCTCCAGCCGCCCAAAGCAGCGCCGGTCGTGCCGCATGCTCCTGCCTCCCGTGGCCGGCTGTGCTGCCGCGGAGGCCTCACCGCCCCTACTATTCCCACCGCTGGCCAGGCCCTGCGGCGACAGCAGCCTCACACCGTAGCCGAACCAGTGAACCCTCGTACTCCTCTCCGCACGGGCTTCCACTGCCGCGTCTTCCCCGGCTCCGTGTCGTCCCCTTCCTAGGCCTCGCCGTCGTCCACCGCCGTGGTGCTCTCCACGCGGAGTGGTCAATGTGGTCAAGGAACGACTTCCATCAGAAGAGTACTGTATGTGGAGAGGCTGACAGATGGGTCCACGGCCACAACCCAGTTTTTTTTGTGATTTACCAAGTAAGTCGCTTTGTTAGGCCTGTTGGGCTGCAAATCTTTCAAGACGAGGAGAGCTTTCATTCTGCTGGCTGAGAAAATGGCTCATCAGTAATGAGAAATGGGATGTACATTTTTAAAACACATCAAACCGGCAATTAGTTTCAAATATCTTTTTTTTTTCATTTTGAGATTTTAAATTACATTATTTTTTATGCGTGGAGAATTTGTTGGATTTTATATTGATATACATTTATTTTTAAAATCAGTTTCAATGTGAGTCGAAATTTCGGGATTAAAAACAGTTCGGACCGCACCGAAATATGCAAAATTTCGTATAATTTTTTAACCGTGGCCACAATATGGGTTGTAATGCTAACAAAAAGAATATGGGCTCCAAAAAAAACCTTAAGAATTAGCAAATGGGCTGTAAATTATTAAAAATAATGGCAGATGGGATGTATTCTGTTTTCCACAGATTTGAGGCTTTCCTAAAAAAAGGTTGACGCACAAGCAGTGACTGTTGGATGTCCATCGAACGGCCGTCGTGCTTCTTCAATCTCTGCTCTTCCTGCTCCAGCCGCTCAAACAAGCGTCGGCGGGACTGCCTGCTCCCTCCTTCCCGCGGCCAGCTGTGCTGTCGCGCAGGCCTCACCGCCCCATCGTACTCCCATCGCTGGCCTAGCCATCCCTCTACTCACCCACACCTGCTGTTATTCTCTGGTGACGGCAGATGAACTAGTAAACCCTCATACAGTCGTACTCCCCTCCGCGTGGGAAACAACTGCCGAGTCTTCCCTACCTCCGTGTCGTCCCCTTCCTAGGCCTCGCCGTCCTCTACCGCCGTGGTGCTCTCGGCGCGGCGTGGTCAATGTGGTTAACG
Source organism: Triticum aestivum (assembly GCF_018294505.1). Lineage (NCBI taxonomy): Eukaryota > Viridiplantae > Streptophyta > Magnoliopsida > Poales > Poaceae > Triticum > Triticum aestivum. The sequence goes on along the minus strand of NC_057806.1, from coordinate 509,506,565 downwards.
ACCGACTTACATCGAAAGAGTGCTGTGCGTGGAGACGCTGACAGCTGGGTCCACGGCTGCAGCAAGGAAGTGCCTCCTTATTACGCGCAAAATAATTATTCCTCCACCTGACAGTGAGGACCCACCGGACGGGCCACCGTATTTCACGAAAAAACGTTTCCCCCCTGACTGCTGGGACCCACCAGCTACACCTTCGCCCGCAAGGAAGTGCGTCCGAGCAAAAAAAATGATTCGCCCCCTGACTGCTGGGACCCACCAGCTACATCTTCACACGCAAGGAAGTGCCTGACAGTCGGGACCCACCTGGTCGAAGCGTACGTAGCGTTGTCATTCTGGTCGCGAACGTGTACGTATGTGACGCCCGGGTAATTAAGCTACAGTGAACCTCTGCTATTGATGCCACGTCACCTTGAATACTGTTACTAATCTCGCGTTAGTTCGAAACCGGTTCAAATTTCAAATTTAAAATCAAGTCAAACAATTAAAGTTTTCAAAAGTCAAAACTAAAATGTTCTTAATTTGACAAATAAATCATGGATATTATTGGTGGAGTAACAACATCTTTATAAAATAATTAAATACCCTAAAGTGATTAAAACAACATCAAAACAACTAGTTATACTCATAATATATTTTACCAAATACTAAACTATTTTTATTGTGAGGTAAAACTTCTTAGAACAGTGGATTATTTTGACACACTATTTTTGGGGCTATTGTCATCTTTTACTAAACTAAAAATAAAGTTCAACTAAAATCAAACAAAAAAATAATAAAAAAAATAACAAAAGAAAATAAACGCCCCCCCCCTCGCTGGGCCTCAGCCCAGCTGGCCGTTGGGCTAGCCAGGCCGGCCCAGCCGGCGCCCCACTCCCCTCCCCCATATCCCCACTCTGGGGAAACCCTAACCCGTAACCCCCACTCGCCCCCCCACTACTCTCTCCTCCCCCCCCGACCCGATCTGGATCGGGGCATCCCTCGCGCCCGATCTCGCTCGTCGTCGTCCTCCACTGCCCCCAACCACTCCGCCTCCTCCACTCCACTCCCTGACAGGCCGCTGCGCACGAACCGCGTCGCCCCGTCGCGGGCACCGCTGGCCGCATGCGTCCTGCCGCCTCTACCAGCCGCCCCGTCACCCTCGACTCCTCGTCACCGGAGCCACCTCGCCACCTCGCCGGACTACCTTCCCCGCCGGCCTGCTTCCACCTCCCCGCCGGCCTGCTTCCGCGTCGACCCCGTCGTCTCCGTCGACCATCCCGACACCCACTGCCCCGTTCCCTACGCCCCAATGTGAGCCCCGCCGCGCTCGCCTCCGCCTCGTTCCTCCCCTTCCTCTATCCCGTGCCACGCCGGGGTGAGCACGCGCTCACCGTACCCAGCGCGCCCTTTTGCGCCGTGCTCCCCGCGAGCCCTCCCCCCCCGGCCGCGGCACTGCACCCTCACCGTGCCGAACCTCCCGGGTGGCCTGGCCAAACGGCCTCCCCCTCGCGGCGCTGCTCCGGCCATCGCTGCGGTCGGCGCCTCCCCTGGTGGCCTCGGCCGACACACGGGCGCACGCCTCGCACACGTCTTAACCGCCACCACGCCTGCGCCCCGTTTTCCCCCTGTCCGTCCCGCGGCGGCCCTGCTGCCGCGCCATGCCGGTGCGCCGCTCCGGCCCCCTGCGCCGCTGCGGCCGCACGTCGCTGTGGCCGCCGGCGCCCACGTGCCCACTCTGGCCCCGTTCCGGCGCCCCGCCTCGCTGCGCCTATGGACGGCGCCCCCCCTGTCGATCTGGGCGTGTGCTCAATCGGGCTGGGTGCCAGCGCCCATGCGCCCGTCCGCCCGCACGCCCGTAACCGCTAAGGCCTATGGGCCAATGACAGCCAGGGCCCAGCCCCTGAGAACGTTTAAAAAAAAAAAGAGGAATTAAAAAAATATTAATATAAATATATAAATAAACAATTAATGATAAATATAATCAATTAATTAATTAACTAATTAATTAACTTAATTAATTTTGATTAAATTAACCAAATAAGATTAATTAACCTACTGATTAGTTAACCTAATTAACTACTGTTAATTAGCTAAATTATTTAGTATGACAGTGGGGCCCACCCACTAATTAATTTTGATAGACTAATTAATCTGTTAATTAAAATGTGTCACTGACCAGTGGGACCCACTGGTCAGGTTGACCAGTCAACCCTGTTGACTGCTGACGTCAGCATGACATCATGCTGACGTCATTAATACATTTTTTCGAATTAATTAAGTAAATAATTAAATTCCAGAAATTAACAAAATCTTTAGAAAATCATATCTTTTAATCCGTAACTCGGATTAAAATGTTTTCAACATGAAAGTTGCTCAGAACGACGTGATGAATCCGGATACGCAGTCCGTTCGTCCGCCGCACACCCCTAACCTATCGAACCCGCAACTTTCCCCCTCCGGCTCCTCTGCCCGAAAACACGGAACACCGGGAATACTTTCCCGGATGTTTTCCCCCCTTCACCGGTATCACCTACTACCGCGTTAGGGCACACCGAACACCGCGTATTGCCTTGTTATATTTTGTGATGCTTTGTTTGCTCTGTATTCATTATTTCTTCCCCCTCTTCTCTCCGGTAGACTACGAGACCGACGCTGATGCCACCGAGTACGACTACGTCACCGACGACCCCTCCTTGTCTGAGCAACCAGGCAAGCCCCCCCCTTGATCACCAGATATCGCCTATTCTCCTCTATACTGCTTGCATTAGAGTAGTGTAGCATGTTACTGCTTTCGTTAATCCTATTCTGATGCATAGCCTGACATTGTCGCTACATCTGTTGATACCTTACCTGCAATCCTAAATGCTTAGTATAGGATGCTAGTTTATCATCATTGGCCCTACATTCTTGTCAGTCTGCCTTGCTATACTATCGGGCCGTGATCACTTGGGAGGTGATCACGGGTATATACTATACATACATACATACTATACAGATGGTGACTAAAGTCGGGTCAGCTCATTGAGTACCCGCAGGTGATTCTGACGAGGGGGCTGAAAGGACAGGTGGCTCCATCCCGGTAGAGGTGGGCCTGGGTTCCCGACGGCCCTCGACTGTTACTTTGTGGCGGAGCGGCAGGGCAGGTTGAGACCACCTAGGAGACAGGTGGGCCTGGCCCTGTTCGGCGTTCGCGGATACTTAACACGCTTAACGAGATCTTGGTATTTGATCTGAGTCTGGCTACGAGCCTATACGCACTAACCATCTACGTGGGAGTAGTTATGGGTATCCCGACGTCGTGGTATCAGCCGAAGCACTTCAGACGTCAGCGACGGAGCGGCGCGCGCCGAATTGGACTGGAACGCCACTAGGCTAGGTCTGCTTTCGGCCGCGTACGCAACGTGCAGGTGTGCTCAGGGCAATGGGCCCAGACCCCTGCGCGCTTAGGTTTAGACCGGCGTGCTGGCCTCTCTGTTTTGCCTAGGTGGGGCTGCGACGTGTTGATCTTCCGCGGCCGGGCATGACCCAGGAAAGTGTGTCCGGCCAAATGGGATCGAGCGTGTTGGGCTATGTGGTGCACCCCTGCAGGGAAGTTAATCTATTCGAATAGCCGTGATCTTCGGTAACAGGACGACTTGGAGTTGTACCTTGACCTTATGACAACTAGAACCGGATACTTAATAAAACACACCCTTCCAAGTGCCAGATACAACCCGGTGATCGCTCTCTAACAGGGTGACGAGGAGAGGATCGCCGGGTAGGATTATGCTACTCGAGATGCTACTTGGAGATGCTACTTGGAGATGCTACTTGGAGGACTTCAATCTACTCTCTTATACTTGCTGCAAGACGAAGGTGACCAGAAGCATAGTCTTCGATAGGACTAGCTATCCCCCTCTTATTCTGGCATTCTGCAGTTCAGTCCACTGATATGGCCTCCTTACACATATACCCATGCATATGTAGTGTAGTTCCTTGCTTGCGAGTACTTTGGATGAGTACTCACGGTTGCTTTCTCCCCCCTTTTTCCCCTTTCCTTTCTTTCTGGTTGTCGCAACCAGATGCTGGAGTCCAGGAGCCAGACGCCACCGTCGACGACGACCCCTACTACACTGGAGGTGCCTACTACTACGTGCAGCCCGCTGACGACGACCGGAGTAGTTTAGGAGGATCCCAGGCAGGAGGCCTGCGCCTCTTTCGATCTGTATCCCAGTTTGTGCTAGCCATCTTATGGCAACTTGTTTAACTTATGTCTGTACTCAGATATTGTTGCTTCCGCTGACTCGTCTATGATCGAGCACTTGTATTCGAGCCCTCGAGGCCCCTGGCTTGTATTATGATGCTTGTATGACTTATTTTGTTTGTAGAGTTGTGTTGTGATATCTTCCCGTGAGTCCCTGATCTTGATCGTACACATTTGCGTGCATGATTAGTGTACGATTGAATCGGGGGCGTCACAAGTTGGTATCAGAGCCGACTGCCTGTAGGAATCCCCCTTTCCAACTCCTCGGCCGAAGTTGAGTCTAGCCATTGCAAAACTTTTACTAACTTGGCTGTGTGCCTTACGGGCCCACGTCGCCATTGGGTGGTATTAGGATCTTTTATTCCTCGACCTATACTCTGGGACTCTTATTTCTCTTCTATTCGGGTTAAATGATTTTTGCTAAATCTAACATTAGGATCTCGTTATCACTTTCACCCGGAGAGCCCCTTATTAATGATGATCGTCTGCGGCACGTGAAGACCCTGAAGATACTCTCCGTTGTTAACCCGAGAACTTATGTTCATCGCATTTGCAATTCCCCTTCCACCGTCAACCCTTATGGATAACTACTTGTAGTTGTTATTCTTACATTCATCCCCAGTTGGTCTTGTTATTACCAGATACCTCGAAACACTCGTCGTTGTCTCGATAATCCTTTGAGCTTATCGCCTTGCTGTTCCTTGTCACCTGAATACCCCTATGGATAATTCTCGCACTTATCGAGTATCCGCTCATCCCCAGTTGTTCATGTGTTTCACAAAAGTCTAAATACTATTCGATCTTCCGAAAATCCTCTGGAGCCTTTGGCTCTTGAAATTCTTGCTTGCTTGCATTATGGTTAATCCCATAAGTCTCGTAGTCTTATTGACATTCCTTGTCATTATCATTTTGGGTCTAATGACTCAATATGTTTGCGAATACACGCAATCATCATTGATCCTTATAAATTACCTTTCCGGCTGAGCTGCCATTCTTTTAACTGGAATTGGTTCTCGACCAGTCCAATTGTCGTTGATTGTATCCCTAATTCTATTCAGCTTATCCATTCTTGATCAGAGCATTTGCTCTTGATCCCTTGATTTGAAAATCATAATTACTTTGCTAATTAAGCATTGAACTATTCAGCTGTTCTATAAACCGATGCATTTGCAATCTTTCTTCCTCTGATTGGGTATCGATACTCATATCAGCCCCATCGTGGATCGCCATATCCACTGTTGGATTATTATCTGACAGTGTCCTTCATAATTAATCACTTTGTGAGTTCCTTCTCCGATACATAATGCCTTTGGTAAATTGTATCCTTTCCTTTTGCCAACCATGCTCTGCTTTCGAGCTGGTGGTATTTACTATTGAAGCTTGTGGTATATGTTTCCATGATACCCTGTCGGGTTGAACCTATGCCTTCCTTTATATGTGTGAACTCGGAAGTTTTCACGATCGTACTCATCTGGTATTTCACCAGGTAAAACTTTCAACACCAATGCCTTTATCAAAGCGAGAAGTGAATGGAAGGTTATACATTGAAGAAGTGGGAGTCGACCTTGAACTTTGTGTTCATGCCCATGGACACGATATAGATCCTATCATGGAAACTTCTTGTAATAATAACTATTTTCTTGATAAATATCATCTGGTATCTGTGAATTGATCCTACGCAACCGTGGTTCCGACCATGTTGTTCTCCCTTGATTCTATTTCTCAGACAAGTTAGAGTACTTGTCTTCTGCAGAGCATTACCCCAGTCCAACCTCTACTTTGATCTGTCGTTGAGTGTTACCCCTGGTATCTCGAGATTATCAGGGAACTGCATAACCTCTTATGAGTTCTTCATCAAGTGCTACCTTCCCACTGATCCCAATTTTTCACGGGCTCTGAGTTATTAAACACTCAAAGACACCGATAACTAAACCAAGTCCGCACTACGGTTCAACAACTCTTCAGTAAGCTTCTTTAAGTACGAGTTTGAACTCAATCACGTCATTCCGAGCCTACTCGACTATATCATTATCGTGCCAAATTTTAACTGTGCTACCTAGTCCTTCTTTCCGGAGCACAATTTCGATGATGGGCTAAGCTTACGTCGATCTTCCTTGTCTTATCGTCTCACCTCAAACAACAAACTTGATTTCAAGTTTGTGACGTACCCATGGTTCCAATAACCTTTCGCTTCATCATTCGTTTGACTTGATGTCATCGCCGACCGATTACATCTCCATGAAACCTCTCGACAGAAATTGTCATGATCATCGTCAACATTTCGAGCTCCTTAAGGATATCAATTGAATTCCTGATGAGAAATACCATCCTTGCCCTCAATGATTTGTGTTATCATCGACCACTCGATTGCCTTCCCTTCAACACAAACTTGTTTGTGTTTTGTGTTATACCTTGAGATCCTTGCTATCCAGCATTTGTTCTCCTTTACCTTGGAGTATTGCCATCTTTTATGTCAGGAATGTTGTGAGAATTTCACCACCTCTTAAGAATTCTTGGTATCGTGATACTTCTCACCATCACCATTCTTTCTTGGTCCTCGTGTTGATTCCAACCGGGGTACCAACAAGTGAATGGTGTTGTTTGGATTCTGCACTTCTAGCAACCCTATTGCTTTGACGTGAATGGGCGATAGTTCATTCTAAGTCCTTCGCTAATTGAATCACCATTCTAACATTGGTCGGGCAACCCAACCCGTACTTCGGGCGCACCCTTCAACCAATGTTTAATTGTGTATGTTTTCCTCGAGCATACTTCCTTATATCAGTTGATCTGACAAATGTTATCTCCTTGTTCACTTAATGGTGGAAATCCATCTTTTGGGAATCTCGGTGAATTGCCATTGAGTTCACCAGACACCTCCTTGTCCTCTCCCTGGTTTAATGGTGAACTATTGCTTTAGAAACCCGCTCCCATAGTTCATTTCCCGAGAAGCTTGCAATGCCATTTCAACGATTTGTGTTGCGCCTTTTCTTCTCGGACATCCTGAGTCTCAGATATCCTGACACCAATCGGATCTGAATCTCGGTCAGATATGATGGTTGGGACAACTTTCCAAGAGTTATGATGTTGATCCTTTGATGACCCGGTAACATGATGTCATGCCTAGCACCCCCCCCCCCGGCTGGAGGACCTATCATTATAGATTCCTTTTCAGCAAGATTATCCATTCATCCATGAGGAAATTGTAAGGCTTATTCTATAAGTTATTCCTGATGAATCCTTTGTGTATCCGAAGTATGACCTTTACATGAAGACCATGTCAATGCTATCTCGAGGCATGTCTGCGATACTCTGATTTTCAACAAGAACATCCGAAGCCCAATGCTAAATGTTTCTTGCTCAATTATCCGAACACCGTTGTATGGGTAATGTCTTGAAATTTCTCCCCCCTTACCTAAAGGGTTTTCTACATTATATCCTGTCATGGATATCATGCTCTGCTTATCCTTGGGAAGGATATACCCCCGAAATATGTGTTTAAACACATTTTCCTTTCCATTGTTCTGTTTAATATGATAATCATATTTTACTTTCCATTGGTTGTTTGACCCTTCTTGTGACCTATATAATCTAAGCAGTGATAATCCCCTACTTAGGTAAGCACCTCGTTGTACCACTCTATAAGTAAGACCCTATTACTATTGTTGATGACATTCCGGTAACCACCGATGGACGAGAACCTTGCCTATTGGTCCGCCTCGTTCAACGAGCAGGAAAATGGTTCTCTTCGTCCCTCGCCCTTGGTACCTATGTTGTTGCCGACATGACCCTCAGACTCTCCTCTGACATGCCTAGCTTACATGATCGTGCAAGATGTCATCAACCTTTCTACTTTTAACCACATGGTGGGCCCATAACCCACAGTTCCACAGGATCGGAACCAGACTCTCCTGTACACCCCCTGTTCCCAAAGTTATTCCTCCCGCGTGGACTCGTATGTAATTCACGGGCCACCGTCATAGTGATCTATTCTGGTATCAGACGCGATACTTACTCTCGCTACTCTGAACCCCTTTCTCACCCGCTTGGAGCCTATTATGGTACCTTCGTACCTTACTCTCGAGGTATTTCATATGTTCAACTCGAGAGATAATCTTATACTAATTCATGGGTTAGCCCCAGATTGTTTCCCTTAAAAGCTTTATGTCGTAGTGAGCTACCCCTTATCTTTCGAAAGTACGATGGAGTTCCCGAAGAAATGATGACCAGTCTATCATGATGCATCGGAATAAAGGATTGAAGACATCAACGAAAGGGATTAACTTCTTCGAGAAGATCCGTTAGATTATCGTAACCAGACCTTTCCCCCTTGCTCCCCTCTTAAATCACGAGACGAGATTTCTTGTAGTGGAGGAGAATTGTGACGCCCGGGTAATTAAGCTACAGTGAACCTCTGCTATTGATGCCACGTCACCTTGAATACTGTTACTAATCTCGCGTTAGTTCGAAACCGGTTCAAATTTCAAATTTAAAATCAAGTCAAACAATTAAAGTTTTCAAAAGTCAAAACTAAAATGTTCTTAATTTGACAAATAAATCATGGATATTATTGGTGGAGTAACAACATCTTTATAAAATAATTAAATACCCTAAAGTGATTAAAACAACATCAAAACAACTAGTTATACTCATAATATATTTTACCAAATACTAAACTATTTTTATTGTGAGGTAAAACTTCTTAGAACAGTGGATTATTTTGACACACTATTTTTGGGGCTATTGTCATCTTTTACTAAACTAAAAATAAAGTTCAACTAAAATCAAACAAAATAATAATAAAAAAATAACAAAAGAAAATAAACGCCCCCCCCCTCGCTGGGCCTCAGCCCAGCTGGCCGTTGGGCTAGCCAGGCCGGCCCAGCCGGCGCCCCACTCCCCTCCCCCATATCCCCACTCTGGGGAAACCCTAACTCGTAACCCCCACTCGCCCCCCCACTACTCTCTCCTTCCCCCCTCCCCCCCGACCCGATCTGGATCGGGGCATCCCTCGCGCCCGATCTCGCTCGTCGTCGTCCTCCACTGCCCCCAACCACTCCGCCTCCTCCACTCCACTCCCTGACAGGCCGCTGCGCACGAACCGCGTCGCCCCATCGCGGGCACCGCTGGCCGCATGCGTCCTGCCGCCTCTACCAGCCGCCCCGTCACCCTCGACTCCTCGTCACCGGAGCCACCTCGCCACCTCGCTGGACTACCTTCCCCGCCGGCCTGCTTCCGCCTCCCCGCCGGCCTGCTTCCGCGTCGACCCCGTCGTCTCCGTCGACCACCCCGACACCCACTGCCCCGTTCCCTACGCCCCAATGTGAGCCCCGCCGCGCTCGCCTCCGCCTCGTTCCTCCCCTTCCTCTATCCCGTGCCACGCCGGGGTGAGCACGCGCTCACCGTACCCAGCGCGCCCTTTTGCGCCGTGCTCCCCGCGAGCCCCCCCCCGGCCGCGGCACTGCACCCTCACCGTGCCGAACCTCCCGGGTGGCCTGGCCAAACGGCCTCCCCCTCGCGGCGCTGCTCCGGCCATCGCTGCGGTCGGCGCCTCCCCTGGTGGCCTCGGCCGACACACGGGCGCACGCCTCGCACACGTCTTAACCGCCACCACGCCTGCGCCCCGTTTTCCCCCTGTCCGTCCCGCGGCGGCCCTGCTGCCGCGCCATGCCGGTGCGCCGCTCCGGCCCCCTGCGCCGCTGCGGCCGCACGTCGCTGTGGCCGCCGGCGCCCACGTGCCCACTCTGGCCCCGTTCCGGCGCCCCGCCTCGCTGCGCCTATGGACGGCGCCCCCCCTGTCGATCTGGGCGTGTGCTCAATCGGGCTGGGTGCCAGCGCCCATGCGCCCGTCCGCCCGCACGCCCGTAACCGCTAAGGCCTATGGGCCAATGACAGCCAGGGCCCAGCCCCTGAGAACGTTTAAAAAAAAAGAGGAATTAAAAAAATATATTAATATAAATATATAAATAAACAATTAATGATAAATATAATCAATTAATTAATTAACTAATTAATTAACTTAATTAATTTTGATTAAAATTAACCAAATAAAATTAATTAACCTACTGATTAGTTAACCTAATTAACTACTGTTAATTAGCTAAATTATTTAGTATGACAGTGGGGCCCACCCACTAATTAATTTTGATAGGCTAATTAATCTGTTAATTAAAATGTGTCACTGACCAGTGGGACCCACTGGTCAGGTTGACCAGTCAACCCCTGTTGACTGCTGACGTCAGCATGACATCATGCTGACGTCATTAATACATTTTTTTCGAATTAATTAAATAAATAATTAAATTTCAGAAATTAATAAGATCTTTAGAAAATCATATCTTTTAATCCGTAACTCGGATTAAAATGTTTTCAACATGAAAGTTGCTCAGAACGACGTGACGAATCCGGATACGCAGTCCGTTCGTCCGCCGCACACCCCTAACCTATCGAACCCGCAACTTTCCCCCTCCGGCTCCTCTGCCCGAAAACACGGAACACCAGGAATACTTTCCCGGATGTTTTCCCCCCTTTACCGGTATCACCTACTACCGTGTTAGGGCACACCGAACACCGCGTATTGCCTTGTTATATTTTGTGATGCTTTGTTTGCTCTGTATTCATTATTTCTTCCCCCTCTTCTCTCCGGTAGACTACGAGACCGACGCTGATGCCACCGAGTACGACTACGTCACCGACGACCCCTCCTTGTCTGAGCAACCAGGCAAGCCCCCCCCTTGATCACCAGATATCACCTATTCTCCTCTATACTGCTTGCATTAGAGTAGTGTAGCATGTTACTGCTTTCGTTAATCCTATTCTGATGCATAGCCTGACATTGTCGCTACATCTGTTGATACCTTACCTGCAATCCTAAATGCTTAGTATAGGATGCTAGTTTATCATCATTGGCCCTACATTCTTGTCAGTCTGCCTTGCTATACTATCGGGTCGTGATCACTTGGGAGGTGATCACGGGTATATACTATACATACATACATACTATACAGATGGTGACTAAAGTCGGGTCAGCTCATTGAGTACCCGCAGGTGATTCTGACGAGGGGGCTGAAAGGACAGGTGGCTCCATCCCGGTAGAGGTGGGCCTGGGTTCCCGACGGCCCTCGACTGTTACTTTGTGGCGGAGCGGCAGGGCAGGTTGAGACCACCTAGGAGACAGGTGGGCCTGGCCCTGTTCGGCGTTCGCGGATACTTAACACGCTTAACGAGATCTTGGTATTTGATCTGAGTCTGGCTACGAGCCTATACGCACTAACCATCTATGTGGGAGTAGTTATGGGTATCCCGACGTCGTGGTATCAGCCGAAGCACTTCAGACGTCAGCGACGGAGCGGCGCGCGCCGAATTGGACTGGAACGCCACTAGGCTAGGTCTGCTTTCGGCCACTTATGCAACGTGCAGGTGTGCTCAGGGCGATGGGCCCAGACCCCTGCGCGCTTAGGTTTAGACCGGCGTGCTGGCCTCTCTATTTTTCCTAGGTGGGGCTGCGGCGTGTTGATCTTCCGCGGCCGGGCATGACCCAGGAAAGTGTGTCCGGCCAAATGGGATCGAGCGTGTTGGGCTATGTGGTGCACCCCTGCAGGGAAGTTAATCTATTCGAATAGCCGTGATCTTCGGTAACAGGACGACTTGGAGTTGTACCTTGACCTTATGACAACTAGAACCGGATACTTAATAAAACACACCCTTCCAAGTGCCAGATACAACCCGGTGATCGCTCTCTAACAGGGTGACGAGGAGAGGATCGCCGGGTAGGATTATGCTACTCGAGATGCTACTTGGAGATGCTACTTGGAGATGCTACTTGGAGGACTTCAATCTACTCTCTTATACTTGATGCAAGACGAAGGTGACCAGAAGCGTAGTCTTCGATAAGACTAGCTATCCCCCTCTTATTCTGGCATTCTGCAGTTCAGTCCACTGATATGGCCTCCTTACACGTATACCCATGCATATGTAGTGTAGTTCCTTGCTTGCGAGTACTTTGGATGAGTACTCACGGTTGCTTTCTCCCCCCTTTTTCCCCTTTCCTTTCTTTCTGGTTGTCGCAACCAGATGCTGGAGTCCAGGAGCCAGACGCTACCGTCGACGACGACCCCTACTACACTGGAGGTGCCTACTACTACGTGCTGCCCGCTGATGACGACCGGGAGTAGTTTAGGAGGATCCCAGGCAGGAGGCCTGCGCCTCTTTCGATCTGTATCTCAGTTTGTGCTAGCCATCTTTTGGCAACTTGTTTAACTTATGTCTGTACTCAGATATTGTTGCTTCCGCTGACTCGTCTATGATCGAGCACTTGTATTCGAGCCCTCGAGGCCCCTGGCTTGTATTATGATGCTTGTATGACTTATTTTGTTTGTAGAGTTGTGTTGTGATATCTTCCCGTGAGTCCCTGATCTTGATCGTACACATTTGCGTGCATGATTAGTGTACGATTGAATCGGGGGCGTCACAACGTACATATATACTGGTGGATGTAGAGGCGCGCACGTGTCGTAGTAGAGGCGCATACGTGTTGTAGTAGAGGCGCGCACGTAGCATATACATGTACGTACAGCGGCCAGGGTGCAAGAAAAAAATATGGCCACGTATGTGTACATACGGGCGGGGTCTCGAACGCCTACTCGCGCATACATACAGTCAGGGCTCGTGTACATGGCTGGGTCGGAACGGAGAAACAGTGTCGTCGTCGTGTTCATGGGGAGGCAACGGAATGCGTCGTGTTCATGGGGAGGCAACGGAATGTGTCGTGTTCATCGAGAGGCAACGGAACACGTGGGAGCCAACCGGCTGGGTCGGAACGGAATGCGTGGTCGTGTTCATCGGGAGGGCTTGGACGGAACAGGCGATGGAAACGAGGCCTGGCGTACCGCACAATGGAGGAAATGAACCTCCTACGTTCGGAACAGGGTCCTGTTGATCGGGAGGGGTCTGGCGTACCGCAAAACGGAGGAAACGGACCTCCTACGGTCGAAACGGGGGTCCTGTTGATCGGGAGGGGTGTGGCGTACCGCAAAATAGACGAAATGGACCTCCTACGGTCGAAACGGGGGTCCTGTTGATCGGGAGGGGTGTGGCATACCGCAAAACGGACGAAACGGACTTGTGTTGGAGCGCTACGGTCGAAACAAGGGTCCTATTCATCGGGAGGGTTGTGGCGTACCGCAAAACGGGACTCCACAGGATACTGTTCATCTCCACCGTCGACCTCCTCCAGCCTCCACGGGCTACCGTCGACCTCCTCGAGCCTCCACGGGCTCCTGTTCATCCAGCCTCCACCTCGCGCTACTCCACCGGCTACTGTTCAACCACCCCTCCACGGGCACCGCTCCACTGTCTACTGTTCATCCAGCCCTCCGCACCACGGGGTCCTTTTCAACCACCCCTCCATGGGCACCCCTCCACCATCTATTGTTCATCCAGCCCTCCACCACACCACGGGATCCTGTTCATCAAGAGGCAACGCCACCGCTCACTGTTCATCCAACCCCCCCCTGCAACGCTCACTGTTCATCCCACAGGCAGCATCGATCGGCTTCAGTTAGCAGCAGTAGCGAAGGAATCGCTCGATCGGGTTCAGTTAACAGCCATCGATTGATCGCTCGGGTTCAGTAACGCGTAGCCTGCAGTGCAATCACTCGGGTTCAGTTAGAGACCAACGCCTCGCTCGGGTTTAGTTAGAGCCAACACCTCGCACACACGTGCGTACGTGTACGAGAACGCGCATCGCTCGGCCCCCGACCTCCCACCGTAACCGGGAACTCACCGAAATTTTCCTCGCCCTCGCTTCTACCATGGTTTTTTCCGTCATGGACGGCCCAAAGAATGTCATGCAACTGCATCTCCGACCCGCCCAGGACGAAAAGCCCATTTTCTGTCATGATTTTTTGTCATAGAAGTAGGAGCCCACCACATCTATGATGATACCGGGTTTTGTCACAATTATCGTCATAGAAGTGTCATATGTATGACAGAAAAAAATCGTTCGGCCCAAAATGTCACGGATGTGTCTTTTTTTTGTAGTGTAACCAGCATGAAACATATGGATCCAAATCAGCCCCTTACGAAGCAACACATAAACTAGGGTTTAAGCTTCTGTCACTCTAGCAACCCATCATCTACTTATTACTTCCCAATGCCTTCCCCTAGGCCCAAATAATGGTGAAGTGTCATGTAGTCGACGTTCACATGACACCACTAGAGGCGAGACAACATACATCTCATCAAAATATCGAACGAATACCAAATTCACATGACTACTTATAGCAAGACTTCTCCCATGTCCTCAGGAAGAAACGTAGCTACGCACAAAGCATATTCATGTTCATAATCAGAGGGGTATTAATATGCATAAAGGATTTGAACATATGATCTTCCACCAAGTAAACCAACTAGCATCAACTACAAGGAGTAATCAACACTACTAGCAACCCACAGGTACCAATCTGAGGTTTTGAGACAAAGATTGGATACAAGAGATGAACTAGGGTTTGAGATGAGATGGTGCTGGTGAAGATGTTGATGGATATTGACCCCCTCCCGATGAGAGGATCGATGGTGATGACGATGGTGACGATTTCCCCCTCTTGGAGGGATGTTTCCCCGGCAGAACAGCTCCGCCGGAGCCCTAGATTGGTTCCGCCAAGGTTTCGCCTCGTGGTGGCAGAGTTTTGTATCGTGAGCTTTCTTATGATTTTTTCCAGGGCGAAAGACCTCATATAGCCAAAGATGGGCACCGGAGGCCTGCTAGGGGACCCACGAGGCAGGGGGTGCGCCCAGGGGGTAGGACGCGCCCCCACCCTCGTGGATGGTGGGTGGCCCCCTCTGGGCTTCCTTCACCCAATATTTTTTATATATTCTGAAACTGACTTCCGTGAAGTTTCAAGACTTTTGGAGTTGTGCAGAATAGGTCTCTAATATTTTCTCCTTTTCCAGCCCAGAATTCCGGCTGTCGGCATTCTCCCTCTTCGTGTAAACCTTGTAAAATAAGAGAGAATAGGCATAAATATTGTGACATAATGTGTAATAGCAGCCCATAATGCAATAAATATTGATATAAAAGCATGATGCAAAATGTACGTATCAATTTACCATGTAATCGACTTAGTTTTGCTAGGGTTTGATCCCTAGTATCCATTATGTTCTAAGATTGATGTTGCTATGACTTTCCTATGCTTAATGCTTGTCACTAGGGCCCGAGTGCCATGATTTCAGGTCTGAACCTATTATGTTTTCATGAATATATGTGAGTTCTTGATCCTATCTTGCAAGTCAATAGTCACCTACTATGTGTTATGATCTGGCAACCCCGAAGTGACAATAATCGGGACCACTCCCAGTGATTACCGTAGTTTGAGGAGTTCATGTATTCACTAAGTGTTAATGCTTTGGTCCGGTACTCTATTAAAAGAAGGCCTTAATATCCCTTAGTTTCCAATAGGACCCCGTTGCCATGGGGGGGGGGTAGGACAAAAGATGTCATGCAAGTTCTTTTCCATAAGCATGTATGACTATATTCGGAATACATGCCTACATTACATTGATGAACTGGAGCTAGTTGTGTGTCACCCTATGTTATAACTTGTTGCATGAGGAATCGCATCCAACATAATTATCCATCATTTATCCATTGCCTACGAGCTTTTCACATATTAATCTTTGCTTAGTTACTTTTCCGTTGCCACTATTAAGATTGCTACAAAAACTACTACTATTACTTTTGCCACCGTTACCGTTACTTTCATACTACTTTGCTACAAAATACTTTGTTGTAGATATTAAGTCTTTCTGGTGTGGTTGAATTGACAACTCAACTACTAATACTTGAGAATATTCTTTGGCTCCCCTTGTGTCGTATCAATAAATTTGGGTTGAATACTCTACCCTCAAAAATTGTTGCGATCCCTTATACTTGTGGGCTATCAAACACCAGCGCATCATTGGGAGCACTTTCATCCATACCATCATCACCATATCTATCCATAGAGCCAATGCCCATCCTCATCTACATCACCCTATGAGCAATTGGTATAGATCAGTTACTAATATCTATGACACACTTCTATTCATGTAGACCTTATTGGGCCTCCAAGCGCATAGGTTTGTGCTACTTCTTGAGCTTGCGTTGGTTTTTCCCTTGAAGAGGAAAGGGTGATGCAACAAAGTAGAGTAAGTATTTCCCTCGATTTTGAGAACCAAGGTATCAATCCAGTAGGAGACAACGCACAAGTCACCAAATACTTGCACAAGAAACACCAACTTGCACCCAACGCGATAAAGGGGTTGTCAATCACTTCACGGTTATTTGCAAAGTGAGATATGATAGAGATGGATAAACGGTAAAGTAATATTTTTGGTATTTTTGGTTTATGGAACGGAAAGTAAAGGATTGCAAAGGAAGTAAATAGGAAACTAAAATAGTAGATCGGTAACTTATATGATGGAAAGTAGACCCGGGGGCCATAGGTTTCACTAGAGGCTTCTCTCAAGATAGAAAATATTACGGTGGGTGAACAAATTACTGCCGAGTAATTGATAGAAAAGCGCAAAGTTATGACGATATCTAAGGCAATGATCATGAATATAGGCATCACGTCTGTATCAAGTAGACCGACTCCTGCCTGCATCTAATACTATTACTCCACACATCGACCGACTCCTACCTGCATCTAGAGTATTAAGTTCATAAGGAACATATTAATGCATTAAGTAAGATGACATGATGTAGAGGAATTAACTCAAGCAATATGATGAAAGCCCCATCTTTTTATCCTCGGTGGCAACAATACAGTATGTGCCTTGATGTCCCTACTGTCACTGGGAAAGGACACCACAAGATTGAACCCAAAGCTAAGCACTTCTCGTATTGCAAGAAAAACCAATCTAGTTGGCCAAACCAAATCGATAGTTCGAAGAGACTTGCAAAGATATCAAATCATGCATATAAGAATTCAGAGGAGATTCAAATAATATTCATAGATAAGCTGATCATAAATCCACAATTCATAGGATCTCGGCAAACACACCGCAAAAAGGTATTACATCGAATAGATCTCCAAGAACATCGAGGAGAACATGGTATTGACAATCAAAGAGAGAGAAGAAGCCATCTAGCTACTAGCTATGGACTCGTAGGTCTGAGGTAAACTACTCACGCTTCATCAGAGAGGCAATAGTATTGATGTAGAAGCCCTTCATGATCGAATCCCTCTCTGGCAGGATGCTGCAAAAGGCCCCTAGATCGGATCTCACGGGTACAGAAGGTTGCGGCGATGGAAAAGTGTTTTCATGGCTCTCCTGGTTGGTTTGGGAATATTTGAGAATATATAGGCGAAAGAAATAGGTCAGTGGAGTCACGAGGGTCCCACAAGGGTGAGGGGCGCGCCCTCAGTCCTTGTGGCCGCCTCTTGGCTTTCCTGACGTGTACTCCAAGTCCTCTGGATGTCTTCTGGTCCAAGAAAAATCATCGCGAAAGTTTCATTCCGTTTGGACTCCGTTTGATATTCCTTTTCTAGAAACTCTAAAACAAGGAAAAATAGGAACTGTCACTGGGCTCTAGGTTAATAGATTAGTCCCAAAAATAATATAAAATAGCATAATAATGCATATAAAACATCCAAAACATATAATATAATAGCATGGAACAATAAAAAATTATAGATACGTTGGAGACGTATCAGTTTGTAGGACATCAACAAATTTCCTTCAAGTGGATGAAATAAGTTTTATCAATCTATGGTAGGATGATTGTATTCTCCTCTCAAGTAACCCTGCAAAAAGATACAATAAGTTTCTTGTGTCCCCAACACCTAGTTAGTTGTCATTGTATAGGTGCATTGGTTCAACGAAGAGATTGATTTGATGATAGATAGATAATACATAAAGCTGAAATATTTTTGTATTTTTTCAAGATGGAAACTTGACTGAAATGAGGTTTGCAATTATTGGAAACAAGGCCGAGGGTGTGTAGGTTCACCAGTATCAACACTCAACATGGTAACTTCATTAAAATACATGATGTAACCTGACATAGTTCTTTTTTATTAGACCAATTCCGGATGAGATATTGTAGGTGTGCAAAGTGCAAACCAGATCAAAAGTTATCTTTCTAATCTTATTCCATTGAGACACCCCAATGTCACCTCGGGCAGCCCCAAAAGTTATGCTACGACAACACCATATGATATGTATCATTCTAATCTTTGTCGAATGCGTCATACCAATGTCACATCAGGTGTCTCCAGGGGTTATACTAGATATGCATCATGTAATTTCATTAACTCCCAAATCTTAAGAATATAACATGAACAAGATTCGATCCATAAAGGTACTCATCATGAGAGGTACATCATACAATTCAACTAACATCAATGCCCAAGATCATAATCTTGGTGGAAATTCATAAGATCAATAAAGAGAGGTACATGACACATAGCTACTACCCAAAAACCTCAACCTTGAAGGTGGTACTCCCGCATCACCATGGGAGCAGCAAGGATTGATGTAGAGATTGAAGATGAAGGTTTTCTACTCCCGGCAGAGTGGTCGATTAGGGCTAAAAATGAAGATCGCCTCGAAAGAGGGAGTGGTGGCAGCGTGAAAAATCCTTCAAAAATTAGGGGTGACTTTAGAGGTACATATAAGCCACCGGGCATGTGACGCCCGGGAAATTAAGCTACAGCAACCCTCTGGTAATGATGCCACGTCACCTCGATTATTGTTGATAATCTCGTGTTAGCTCGGAACCGAACCAAATTCAAATTTGAATTAAAGTCAAAACAATTAAAGTTTTCAAAAGTCAAAACTAAATTGTCCCTAATGTGTCTAATAATCCATAAAAAATGCTGGTGAAGAAATCATCTCTTAATAAAATACCTAAATGCACTAAATAAGCTAAAACAGTAGCAAAAATGATTATTTAAATGCTTTAAAATGATAAACAATTACAAACTAATATAATTAGGTGCCAAGTTAATTGTGGCAGTGGTATAATTCCTATTACCAATTTAGGGATCATTTTGTACTTCACAAAACTAAATTACAATGAGGAATAAAATAAAACAGAAAAGAAAATAAATAAAAAAAGAACAGGAAAAAAAACAGAAAACAAACACACAAAAAAAAGAGAAAGCCCCCCCCCCCCCCCGCTGGGCCAAGTGGCCCAGCTGGCCTTCGCCGCCCGAACGGGCCGGCCCAACCGGCCAAAGGCCCAACCGGCCAACCCCCTCACTCCCCTTAACCCCTCGGTCCACACCCGACCGAACCCTAGCCGCAACCACTCCTCCCCCCCGATCCCCTTTCTCTCCCTCGCGCCGATCCGGATCGGCCCCGCCCGATCCCGGTCCCCCTCGTCCTCCCCTCATCGCCGGCGGCCCCGCCGCCCCGACACCGGTCGCCTCCGCCCCCCCTGCGCCCCTCGCCGCCGTCCGGACCCCCCCCTCCACACCGTCGCCCCACGCGCGGAGCACCCGCCGCCGCGGGATCGTCCCCGACCTCCCCCGCCTCACCGGACCCCCTCCCCGACGCCGGCGGCCGCCTCCCCGACTCCCTCCTCGCCGGGCGCCAACAAGCCCCACCGTCCCCTCAAGTCCAGGCGCCACCCCACCTCGTCTACGTCGTCGGCGTGGACCAAGTCAAGCCGGAGCGCTCCGGAGCCGGCTCCCTCGATCCATCCCCTCCGACCACGTCACCTGCATCGCCGCTCGATCTGCACGCTCTGGTTGCCCCCCCCGACGCGTCTGAGCACGCCAACAGCTCCAGGGTGAGCTCCCGTGGCTACTCCCCCTCTCCCCCTCCTCGATTCACCGCCGTAGGCCGCCATACGCGTCGTCCGGTCTCCGGCCGGTGGGCTCAGTCACCGCGACCGTGACCGCGCCCAGCCCGCGTCACCGTTACCCTGCCGCGTGCGCCCCGACGCCCCTGTATGCACCCATGACCGCGCCCGCCGGTGATGCTCTGCGTGCTGCTGCTCCCCGCCGTGTGCGCGCACGCACGCCACCCGCTGCCGTTTTCGTCCCGCGGCGCGGCCCGTCGACGCGCAGCCTTGGCCCCCTGTGCCGCTGCTGTCGCTCCTCACTGTGGCCGCCGGCACCGAGCGTCGTTCCCTCCCTATCGACCTGGGTGGGTGCCCAGCGCCCGCTCCAGGCGCCCGCTAACACCGAACCCGCTAAGGCCCCCAGGGGCCTATGACAAGTGGGGTCGTCCCCTAAAAACATTTAAAAAAAAGGGAATAATAAAAAAAAAGACTTAAAAAATATATATAATAATAAATAAAAATGATTAATTAATTAAGTAAATAATTAATTTAATTAATCCTGATAAATTAAACCTAATGACTAATTAACCTAATTAACTACTATTAATTAAACTTAACTAAGATAATTAGTTAACAGAGTATGACGAACGGGACCCACATGTCAGGGTTGACCAAGTCAACCCTGTTGACTGCTGACGTCAGCATGACATCATGCTGACGTCATAAATTCATTTTCAAATTAAATAATTAATTAATTAAATTCCAGAAATTAATATAATCTTTAGAAAATCATATCTTTTAATCCGTAACTCGGATTAAAATATTTTCAACACGAAAGTTGCTCAGAACGACGAGACGATTCCGGATACGCAGCCCGTTCGTCCACCACACACCCCTAACATATCAAACACGCAACTTTCCCCCTCCGGTTCATCTGTCCGAAAACACGAAACACCGGGAACACTTTCCCGGATGCTTTCCCCCTTCGTCGGTATCACCTACTACCGCGTTAGAACACGTCTAGCTCTGCTTGTTGTCCTGTTATGCACTTGATTGCTATGTATTTACTGTTTCTCCCCCCTCTTCTCTCCGGTAGACCCCGTGACGATGCTGATGCCCCTGTGGTCGACTACATCACCGACGACCCCTCTCTCTCTTGCCAGAGCAACCAGGCAAGCCCCCCCCCTTGATCACCAGATATCGCCTATTCTACTCTATACTGCTTGCATTAGAGTAGTGTAGCATGTTACTGCTTTCCGTTAATCCTATTCTGATGCATAGCCTGTCATTGCTGCTACAGTCGTTGATACCTTACCTGCAATCCTAAATGCTTAGTATAGGATGCTAGTTATCATCATTGGCCCTACATTCTTGTCAGTCTGCCTTGCTATACTATCGGGCCGTGATCACTTGGGAGGTGATCACGGGTATATACTATACATACATACATACTATACAGATGGTGACTAAAGTCGGGTCAGCTCATTGAGTACCCGCAAGTGATTCTGACGAGGGGGCTGAAAGGACAGGTGGCTCCATCCCGGTAGAGGTGGGCCTGGGTTCCCGACGGCCCTCGACTGTTACTTTGTGGCGGAGCGGCAGGGCAGGTTGAGACCACCTAGGAGACAGGTGGGCCTGGCCCTGTTCGGCGTTCGCGGATACTTAACACGCTTAACGAGATCTTGGTATTTGATCTGAGTCGGCTACGAGCCTATACGCACTAACCATCTACGTGGGAGTAGTTATGGGTATCCCGACGTCGTGGTATCAGCCGAAGCACTTCAGACGTCAGCGACGGAGCGGCGCGCGCCGGATTGGAACGTAAGCCTGCTCTTGTATTAAGGGGGCTAGTTCTGCTTCCGGCCGCCCTCGCAACGTGCAGGTGTGCTATGGGCGATGGGCCCAGACCCCTGTGCGCTTAGGTTTAGACCGGCGTGCTGGCCTCTCTGTTTTGCCTAGGTGGGGCTGCGACGTGTTGATCTTCCGAGGCCGGGCATGACCCAGGAAAGTGTGTCCGGCCAAATGGGATCGAGCGTGTTGGGCTATGTGGTGCACCCCTGCAGGGAAGTTAATCTATTCGAATAGCCGTGATCTTCGGTAACAGGACGACTTGGAGTTGTACCTTGACCTTATGACAACTAGAACCGGATACTTAATAAAACACACCCTTCCAAGTTCCACAGACAACCCGGTGATCGCTTTTCCGCAGGGCGACGAGGAGAGGATCGCCGGGTAGGATTATGCTATGCGATGCTACTGGAGACGCTACTTGGAGATGCTACTTCGAGATGCTACTTGGAGGACTTCAGTCTACTCTCTTCTACATGCTGCAAGACGGAGGCTGCCCGAAGCGTAGTCTTCGACAGGATTAGCTATCCCCCTCTTATTCTGGCATTCTGCAGTTCAGTCCACTGATATGGCCTCCTTATACATATACCCATGCATATGTAGTGTAGCTCCTTGCTTGCGAGTACTTTGGATGAGTACTCACGGTTGCTTTCTCCCCCCTTTTTCCCTTTTTCCTTCCTTCCTGGTTGTCGCAACCAGATGCTGGAGTCCCGGAGCCAGACGCCACCGTCGACGACGACCCCTACTACACCGGAGGTGCCTACTACTACGTGCAGCCCGCTGACGACGACCAGGAGTAGTTTAGGAGGATCCCAGGCAGGAGGCCTGCGCCTCTTTCGATCTGTATCCCAGTTTGTGCTAGCCTTCTTAAGGCAAACTTGTTTAACTTATGTCTGTACTCAGATATTGTTGCTTCCGCTGACTCGTCTATGATCGAGCACTTGTATTCGAGCCCTCGAGGCCCCTGGCTTGTATTATGATGCTTGTATGACTTATTTTATTTGTAGAGTTGTGTTGTGATATCTTCCCGTGAGTCCCTGATCTTGATCGTACACATTTGCGTGCATGATTAGTGTACGATTGAATCGGGGGCGTCACAAGTTGGTATCAGAGCCGACTGCCTGTAGGAATCCCCCTTCCACACTCCTTGGCCGAAGTCGAGTCTAGTCACTACAAAACTTTTACTAACATGGCTGTGTGCCTTACGGGCCCACGTCGCCATTGGGTGGTATTAGGATCTTTTACTCCTTGTCTATACTCTGGGACTCTGATCTCTCTTCTATTCGGGTTAAATGGATTTTGCTAAATCTAACATTAGGATCTCGTTATCACTTTCACCCGGAGAGCCCCTTATTATTGATGATCGTCTGCTGCACGTGAAGACCCTGAAGATACTCTCCGCTGTAACCCGAGAATTTGTGTCCGTTGCTTTTGCAATACCCTACCACCAAAATATCCCTATGGATAAATACATACATCTGTCGTTCTTACTTTTGTTCCCAGTTGATCTTGTCATTGGAAGATACCCTGAAATTCTCTCTATTGATCCGAGAATACTTTGTGCCTACTGCCTTGCAGTTCCTTTCCACCTGAATACCCCTACGGATAATTTCTCGCCCTTATCGACTATCCACTCATCCCCAGTTGTTCATGTGTTTCACAATGGTCTTTGAAATACTATTCGATCCTCCAAAATTCCTCAGTAGCTTATTGCTCTGCAATACTTGGCTGCTTGCATTATGGATGCTTTCCATATGTCTGGCAATATTCGTTAGTATCCTTAGACACTGTCATTTTAATCCTATTGATTCAACATGTGTGCGAATGCACACAATCATCAATCGACCCTTCTAAATTATCTTTCCGGCTCAGACGTCATTCTGAACATGAGCTGGTTCTGGACCAAACTATTTGTCGTCAATTGTGCCTCTGGTCTATCCAACTTATCCACCCCTAATCAGAGCATGGCTTCTGATCCCTTGATTGGAAATCATAATTCCTTTGCATTTGACAATTGAGTTAGTCAGTTGTTTCTATAATTTGCTTCCTGTAGTTGAGTACCGATGCTCACGTCAGATCCCTTGTGGACCACCAGGTCCTTTGTTGGATTGTTATCCGACAGTGTCCTTCACATTTGATCACTTTATGAGTTCTTCCCCTGATACATAATGCCTTTGTTAAGTTGTATCCTCTGCTTGGCCAACCATGCTCTGCTTTCGGGCTTGTGTTAATTACTCTTGAAACTTGTGGTATATGATTCTAAGATGCCACGATGGGTTGAACCTATGCCTTCCTTAATATGTGTGAACTCGGAAGATTTCACGAGTCATACTCATCTGGTATTTCACCAGGTAAAACTTTCAACACTAATGCCTTTATCAAAGCGAGAAGTGAATGGAAGGTTATGCATTGAGGAAGTGGGAGTCGACCTTGAACTTTGTGTTCATGCCCATGGACGCGATGTATATCCTATCATGGAAGCTTCTTGTAATAATAACTATTTCCTTGATAACTAACATATGGTATCTGTGAATTGATCCTACGCAACCGTGGTTCCGACCATGATTGTTCTTCTTTGATTCCATTTCTCGGACAAGTTAAACAATTGTCTTCTATGGATCAATACCCCAGTCCAACCTTTACTTTAATCTTCTGTCGAGTATTACCCCCCTGGTATCTCGAGATTATCATGGAACTGCATAACTTTTTATGAGTTCATCAAGTACTACCTTCCCACTGATTCCAATTTCTCACGGGCTCTGAGTTATTAAACACTCAAAGACACCGATAACTGAACCAAGTCCGCACTACGGTTCAACAACTCTTCAGTAAGCTTCTATAAGTACGAGTTTGTACCCGATCACGCCATTCCTAGCCTGTTTGGCTATATCATTGTCGTGACGATTCTAACGGTGCTACCTGGTCCTTATTCTCGGAGCACCAATTTTCGACGATGAACTAACCTTACGTCGATTTTCCTTGTCATACCCTTTCACCTTAAACAACAAGCTTGAGTTCGAGTTTGTGTCGTAACTGTGGTTCCAATAACCTCTTGCTTCATCATTCCTTTGACTTGATGTCGTCGCTGATTGACTACATCTGTATGAAATCTCTCGACAATTGTGTCGTGATCATCATCAACCTTATGAGCTCTTCCAGGAATTCAATTGAATTCATGATGGGTAATACCATCCTTGCCCCTCGATGATTCCTGTTCTCATCGACCACTTTATTGCCTTTCGTTCAACACAACTTGTTCGTGTTTTGTGTAAACCTTGAGATCACTGCTACCCAGCAGTTGATCTTCCTTATCTCGGAAGTATTACCATCTCTTTTTGTCAAGAATGTGGCGAGAATTTCGCCACCTCTTAATAATTCTTGATATCATAATACTTCATGCCATCTTCGTTCATTCATTGGTCCCCGTATTGTTTTCAACCGGAATACCGACAATGGAGCTATGACGTGTGAATCCAAAACTTCTAGCAACCCTATTGCTTTGAAGTGAATGGGCGATAGTTCATACTAAGTCCTTCGCTAATTGAATCACCATTCTAACATTGGTCGTGCAACCCAACCCGTACTTCGGGCGCACCCTTCAACCAATGTTTAATTGTGTATGTTTTCCTCGAGCATACTTCCTTATATCATTTGATCTGACAAATGTTATCTCCTTGTTCACTTAATGGTGGAAATCCATCCGTTTGGAATTCTCGATGAATTGTCGCTGAGCCCATCAGCCACCTCCTCATCCTCTCCTTGGTTTAATGATGAACTATTGTTTCAGGAACCCGCTCCCATAGTTCAATTTCCCGAGAATCTTGCAATGTCATTTCGTCGATATGTGTCGCACCTTTTCTTCTCGGACATCCTGAGTCTGAGGTATCATGACACCAATCGGATCTGAATCTCGGTCAGATATGATGGTTGGAACATATTTGCAAGAGTTATAACATTGGTCCTTATATGACCCGGTAAGGTGATGTCATGCCTAGCACACCTGGCCGGAGGACCTATCATTATAATTTCTTTTGCAAGGATAACCATTCTTCCTGGAGAAAATTGTAAGACTTATTCTATAAGTTGTTCCTGATGGATCCTTTGAGTTTCCAAAGTCTGATCTTCACCTGATGACCATGTCAATGCTATCTCGAAGCATGTCGGTTATACTCTGATTTTTCAACAAGAA
This sequence comes from Triticum aestivum, assembly GCF_018294505.1. NCBI lineage: Eukaryota > Viridiplantae > Streptophyta > Magnoliopsida > Poales > Poaceae > Triticum > Triticum aestivum. Next base: position 509,480,534 of record NC_057806.1, on the reverse strand, counting down.
CATTTGAAGCCCAATGCTAAATGTTTCCTGCTCAATTATCCAAACACCGTTGTATGGGTAATGTCATGAAATTCTGTCCCCTCACCTAGAGGATTTTCTATGTTATATCCTATCGTGGATATCATGCTCTGCTTGTCCTTGGGAAGGATATACCCCTGAAATATGTGTTTAAACACATTTTTCCTTTCCATTGTTCTGTTTAACGTAATGATCACATTTTCCTTTCCATTGGTCTGTTCGACCTTTCTTGTGATCTATATAATCTAAGCAGTAATAATTCACTGCTTACGTAAACACATCGATGTACAACTCTGTCAGTGAGACCCCGTTTCTACTGTTGATGACATTCCGGTAGCCACCGATCGACGAGAACTTTGCCTATTGGTCCGCCTCGTGCAACGAGCAGGAAAATGGTTCTCTTCGTCCCTCGCCCTTGGTACCAACGTTGTTGCCGACATAACTGACATGATACTCTCTGACATGCCTTGCTATCATGATCGTGCAAGATGTCACTACTCCTATAAAAAAAACCACATGGTGGGCCCATAACCCACAGTTCCTTAGGATCGAAACCTGACTGTCCTGTACACCCCCTATTCCCAAAGTTATTCCTCGCGCGTGGCCTCGTAAGTAATTCACGGGCCACCGTCCTAGTGATCTGGTCTGGTATCAGACGCAGTACTTACTCTCGCTACTCTGAACCCCTTTCTCACTCTGGTTCAGACTTCGAGCAACTATCTATCCGCTTGGAACCTCTTATTGTACCTTCGTACCTTACTCTCGATGTATTTCATTTGTTCAACTCGAGAGATACTCTTATGATCATTCTTGGGATACCCCCGCCCAGATGATTTTCCTTTATAACATTCAATTGTTGTAAAGCTGCCCCTTACCTATTCGTAAGTACGATGGAGTTCCCGAAGGAAGGACGACAACCTCATCATGATGTATTGATGCATAGGAATGAAGACATCAACGCTATGGATCTACCACTTCAAGAAGAGCAACCAAGACTGAGTAGATTCGTTAGGATTTCGTAACCAGACCTTTCCTCCTTACTCCCCTCTTAAATCTCGGGACGAGATTTCTTGTAGTGGAGGAGAATTGTGACGCCCGGGAAATTAAGCTACAGCAACCCTCTGGTAATGATGCCACGTCACCTCGATTATTGTTGATAATCTCGTGTTAGCTCGGAACCGAACCAAATTCAAATTTGAATTAAAGTCAAAACAATTAAAGTTTTCAAAAGTCAAAACTAAATTGTCCCTAATGTGTCTAATAATCCATAAAAAATGCTGGTGAAGAAATCATCTCTTAATAAAATACCTAAATGCACTAAATAAGCTAAAACAGTAGCAAAAATGATTATTTAAATGCTTTAAAATGATAAACAATTACAAACTAATATAATTAGGTGCCAAGTTAATTGTGGCAGTGGTATAATTCCTATTACCAATTTAGGGATCATTTTGTACTTCACAAAACTAAATTACAATGAGGAATAAAATAAAACAGAAAAGAAAATAAATAAAAAAAGAACAGGAAAAAAAACAGAAAACAAACACACAAAAAAAGAGAAAGCCCCCCCCCCCCCGCTGGGCCAAGTGGCCCAGCTGGCCTTCGCCGCCCGAACGGGCCGGCCCAACCGGCCAAAGGCCCAACCGGCCAACCCCCTCACTCCCCTTAACCCCTCGGTCCACACCCGACCGAACCCTAGCCGCAACCACTCCTCCCCCCCCCCGATCCCCTTTCTCTCCCTCGCGCCGATCCGGATCGGCCCCGCCCGATCCCGGTCCCCCTCGTCCTCCCCTCATCGCCGGCGGCCCCGCCGCCCCGACACCGGTCGCCTCCGCCCCCCCTGCGCCCCTCGCCGCCGTCCGGACCCCCCCCCTCCACACCGTCGCCCCACGCGCGGAGCACCCGCCGCCGCGGGATCGTCCCCGACCTCCCCCGCCTCACCGGACCCCCTCCCCGACGCCGGCGGCCGCCTCCCCGACTCCCTCCTCGCCGGGCGCCAACAAGCCCCACCGTCCCCTCAAGTCCAGGCGCCACCCCACCTCGTCTACGTCGTCGGCGTGGACCAAGTCAAGCCGGAGCGCTCCGGAGCCGGCTCCCTCGATCCATCCCCTCCGACCACGTCACCTGCATCGCCGCTCGATCTGCACGCTCTGGTTGCCCCCCCCCGACGCGTCTGAGCACGCCAACAGCTCCAGGGTGAGCTCCCGTGGCTACTCCCCCTCTCCCCCTCCTCGATTCACCGCCGTAGGCCGCCATACGCGTCGTCCGGTCTCCGGCCGGTGGGCTCAGTCACCGCGACCGTGACCGCGCCCAGCCCGCGTCACCGTTACCCTGCCGCGTGCGCCCCGACGCCCCTGTATGCACCCATGACCGCGCCCGCCGGTGATGCTCTGCGTGCTGCTGCTCCCCGCCGTGTGCGCGCACGCACGCCACCCGCTGCCGTTTTCGTCCCGCGGCGCGGCCCGTCGACGCGCAGCCTTGGCCCCCTGTGCCGCTGCTGTCGCTCCTCACTGTGGCCGCCGGCACCGAGCGTCGTTCCCTCCCTATCGACCTGGGTGGGTGCCCAGCGCCCGCTCCAGGCGCCCGCTAACACCGAACCCGCTAAGGCCCCCAGGGGCCTATGACAAGTGGGGTCGTCCCCTAAAACATTTAAAAAAAAAGGGAATAATAAAAAAAAGACTTAAAAAATATATATAATAATAAATAAAAATGATTAATTAATTAAGTAAATAATTAATTTAATTAATCCTGATAAATTAAACCTAATGACTAATTAACCTAATTAACTACTATTAATTAAACTTAACTAAGATAATTAGTTAACAGAGTATGACGAACGGGACCCACATGTCAGGGTTGACCAAGTCAACCCTGTTGACTGCTGACGTCAGCATGACATCATGCTGACGTCATAAATTCATTTTCAAATTAAATAATTAATTAATTAAATTCCAGAAATTAATATAATCTTTAGAAAATCATATCTTTTAATCCGTAACTCGGATTAAAATATTTTCAACACGAAAGTTGCTCAGAACGACGAGACGATTCCGGATACGCAGCCCGTTCGTCCACCACACACCCCTAACATATCAAACACGCAACTTTCCCCCTCCGGTTCATCTGTCCGAAAACACGAAACACCGGGAACACTTTCCCGGATGCTTTCCCCCTTCGTCGGTATCACCTACTACCGCGTTAGAACACGTCTAGCTCTGCTTGTTGTCCTGTTATGCACTTGATTGCTATGTATTTACTGTTTCTCCCCCCTCTTCTCTCCGGTAGACCCCGTGACGATGCTGATGCCCCTGTGGTCGACTACATCACCGACGACCCCTCTCTCTCTTGCCAGAGCAACCAGGCAAGCCCCCCCCCCCCTTGATCACCAGATATCGCCTATTCTACTCTATACTGCTTGCATTAGAGTAGTGTAGCATGTTACTGCTTTCCGTTAATCCTATTCTGATGCATAGCCTGTCATTGCTGCTACAGTCGTTGATACCTTACCTGCAATCCTAAATGCTTAGTATAGGATGCTAGTTATCATCATTGGCCCTACATTCTTGTCAGTCTGCCTTGCTATACTATCGGGCCGTGATCACTTGGGAGGTGATCACGGGTATATACTATACATACATACATACTATACAGATGGTGACTAAAGTCGGGTCAGCTCATTGAGTACCCGCAAGTGATTCTGACGAGGGGGCTGAAAGGACAGGTGGCTCCATCCCGGTAGAGGTGGGCCTGGGTTCCCGACGGCCCTCGACTGTTACTTTGTGGCGGAGCGGCAGGGCAGGTTGAGACCACCTAGGAGACAGGTGGGCCTGGCCCTGTTCGGCGTTCGCGGATACTTAACACGCTTAACGAGATCTTGGTATTTGATCTGAGTCGGCTACGAGCCTATACGCACTAACCATCTACGCGGGAGTAGTTATGGGTATCCCGACGTCGTGGTATCAGCCGAAGCACTTCAGACGTCAGCGACGGAGCGGCGCGCGCCGGATTGGAACGTAAGCCTGCTCTTGTATTAAGGGGGCTAGTTCTGCTTCCGGCCGCCCTCGCAACGTGCAGGTGTGCTATGGGCGATGGGCCCAGACCCCTGTGCGCTTAGGTTTAGACCGGCGTGCTGGCCTCTCTGTTTTGCCTAGGTGGGGCTGCGACGTGTTGATCTTCCGAGGCCGGGCATGACCCAGGAAAGTGTGTCCGGCCAAATGGGATCGAGCGTGTTGGGCTATGTGGTGCACCCCTGCAGGGAAGTTAATCTATTCGAATAGCCGTGATCTTCGGTAACAGGACGACTTGGAGTTGTACCTTGACCTTATGACAACTAGAACCGGATACTTAATAAAACACACCCTTCCAAGTTCCACAGACAACCCGGTGATCGCTTTTCCGCAGGGCGACGAGGAGAGGATCGCCGGGTAGGATTATGCTATGCGATGCTACTGGAGACGCTACTTGGAGATGCTACTTCGAGATGCTACTTGGAGGACTTCAGTCTACTCTCTTCTACATGCTGCAAGACGGAGGCTGCCCGAAGCGTAGTCTTCGACAGGATTAGCTATCCCCCTCTTATTCTGGCATTCTGCAGTTCAGTCCACTGATATGGCCTCCTTATACATATACCCATGCATATGTAGTGTAGCTCCTTGCTTGCGAGTACTTTGGATGAGTACTCACGGTTGCTTTCTCCCCCCTTTTTCCCTTTTTCCTTCCTTCCTGGTTGTCGCAACCAGATGCTGGAGTCCCGGAGCCAGACGCCACCGTCGACGACGACCCCTACTACACCGGAGGTGCCTACTACTACGTGCAGCCCGCTGACGACGACCAGGAGTAGTTTAGGAGGATCCCAGGCAGGAGGCCTGCGCCTCTTTCGATCTGTATCCCAGTTTGTGCTAGCCTTCTTAAGGCAAACTTGTTTAACTTATGTCTGTACTCAGATATTGTTGCTTCCGCTGACTCGTCTATGATCGAGCACTTGTATTCGAGCCCTCGAGGCCCCTGGCTTGTATTATGATGCTTGTATGACTTATTTTATTTGTAGAGTTGTGTTGTGATATCTTCCCGTGAGTCCCTGATCTTGATCGTACACATTTGCGTGCATGATTAGTGTACGATTGAATCGGGGGCGTCACAGGGCACCAGAGGTCAATGAGAGGTGCCCAGGGGCCATAGACCCCCTCCTCTAGGCGCCCTAGGGCTGAGGGCACCTCCACAGGGCGCCTACGGTCCTTGGGCCTCTACTGGTGTTGGACCTTGGTCCCATGGTCTTATTTCGGCATTAAAATTGCCTCCAAATTCCTTGTAATTGTTTCATGGACTTTTGGTATGGTGATTTCTTGAAATTCCAAAAACACAGAAAATAGGAACTGCGTTGGGCACTGAATTAATAGGTTAGTCCCTCAAAAAGCTTTAAAATGTTGCATGATTAAAGGATAATAGGCATGAAACATACAGAATTTATAGATACGCTGGGGACGTATGAGTTACCATGATCTCTTTCTAGTGTTAATTGCTTCTTAGTAGTTGATGCTTTATGTTTTATTAGGGGAATATTTGTACTTTCAGATTGTCATATGTATTCATCTCCCAATGCCAGTGTTCATTATGATGTCTTGTGAGTATTTCCATCACATTCTTGATTACATGGGATAAATCCCGTTGTTAAGAGGCATATGAATTTTCAATGAAGTTTGATCCTTGATTGTATATTATGGTGTAATTCTCTAGTGGTGACGTATGGATGTGATTGTATGTGACTTCACCATTATGGGCTTAGAGTAGAGCATTCTGTTACAATAAGCCTATGAAGGGAGGCCGTAGTGACATAATATAATGCCATAATTTTACGAGTTATAGCGTGAGGGTTAAACATGAATTCATATCTTACAGCTATGGTTAAACTTTGTCTTAATTATTCTCATTAGTTGCAGATGCTTGCTAAGGGTATAGTCATAAGTATACATAGGTCAATCATTTTGCATAAGCTTAGGCTCTATCCACATGACTGATACGGCTCAGATGTATCTACTCCCCTGTTCATTTTCTCTTTGTGTTTAACTTTTTCCTGGTTTTTCTCTAATTAGTCTGTGCTCTCCCCCTCTTATCCACTGGTTTCCAAGTTTGCCCTATCCCCCTGCCTCCACCGCACTAATTCTGTCAGATGTAGGAAAGGCGTGCATGCATGTAGGGAAGGGCCATGCAAATCTTGCATGCAGGGGTGCATGTGCCATATTTAACTGTTGGGAGGGAAACGAGGAGAGAAAAGCTAAGCAAAAGCTGCTACAATTTATAGTTGGGCAATGCAGTTCAAGCGCACTATAAGGTAAAATTATTAGATTTTTTTAGATCTTAGTTGTCCTTGGTATGCGTGGTTGAAGTTACACGCAGAGAAAAAGAACCGAAGGGGGTATTATTTTTATATGTTCATTCATGCTACTTTCACACCATTATTGCATCACTTTGGCACAATTTATATTGATTTATTGGACTAACCTATTAATTCAGTGCCCAAGTTGTTTGTTTCTGCCTATTTTTGGAATTTACATAAAAATCTTTCTTGGGACCAAAAAAAATCATGAAGATTCAAGTAAGGACGGATCCATGGGCACAAGAGTCAACAGAGGAGACCTTGTGGGCCCCATATGATAGGCTTATAATCCTAATGTATAGGGGGGGTCAATTGCAGATATTTTTGATAAGTAGAGTGTCAAAACCAACGAGGAAGAGAATGAATTGGCTCATGAAAATAGCAAGGTATCACTGCAATGACTGTTTGGTTATTTGTTTGATCAAGAGAGAAATTGCAAGAATTTAATGTACGGCAAAAGTATAACGGTGTAGCAAGTGGCTAAATCCTTAATTGTGCCAAGGACAAACTGGTTATATTACTTATATGGATCAAATTGTTCTCGAGGATGGCGAATTTTCACCTAGTACCATTGATTTGATATTTCATTGCTTTGATAATTGTTGTGTCGTGGAGCCTACACTTATGTATAGTTCCTACTTGAACAAAATACATTCTCATGGTTATACTCTCCATGCAAGCATCCTACAAATACAAGAGAATAATAAATATAATATCTAACAACAATATTAAACTTTAGTGGTCCCAAATTACTCATGCAATAATTCACAATACTCAACGATAATATTTTTCACTCCAGCCACCCATCCTAAGCAAACTTATCACATAATGCTCTACTCTCTAGGGCCATAAAGGTGAAAGAATATGTTGTCAGCGTTCACACATCACCACTAGATACTTAAAACACAACATAATATCAAAACATTGAACTTTACTCAATTTAACATGGTTACTAACAACAAGGTTTCTCCTTAGTCCTCAAGAACGTAACGAATACTCATAAGACATCATACGAATCATGATTACCGGGTCCACCTAGACCTCTAACGTTCCAAAACAAACCTACCATTGGATTTCCCTTTTTAGGTACGTGATCATAAAAGCATATGGTTATTTTTGTTTGCCATAGAGTCCACTTTTTTACCAGTATGATCAATATTTCCTATATCAATCTTAGGATTGTAATTAGTCACCCCATTATAACCAGATGCACAAACCACAAATAGTTTCCAAACAAAAAATGTCCTTAGTTTTAAACACAACTATCAAACATCATTATTTGGCAAAGAAACCAATAACTTCAAACATGATAGGCTTAAAGGTGTTCTAAAATACCGCTAGCAGTATTAGCAACAAGTAAGTAGGACCATGTAAAAGCGAAAGCACCAGCAAACCATTTTAACATGAATCTAGGGTAATATATTTCCTAGTTTCTTGTGGACCAACAAAGTGAGGGCTCATTCGGTCTGCAGGATCTCCAAATAAGAGGAATGGGAAATTCAAAGGATTATGATGCCCCAAAAACTCCAGCCCTCAACAATTTTCCATGAGGTCTCACATAATGACAAGAATCATAAGGAATCATGTCAATATGGACACAATCCTAAGGAATTGAGAACCTCTATTCTTGTGAAACAAATGCTACACAGAGAGGATGAAAATCCTCCACAAAAACTAGAGTTGCGTAGAATCATAAGGAATTATGTCAATATGGACAAATCAGACCAACGGGGAAATTAGAGGATTATGATGCATCAGCAACTCCAGTCCTGAGTAACTTATCATGAGGTGTCACCTAATGCTAAGAATCAGAAGGAATCATCTAAATATGGACACAGTCACAAGGAATTGAATACCACTATTCTTGTGAAACAAATGCTACACATTTGGGCTCATTTGGTCTGCAGGATTTTCAAATCAAAGGAATAGGAAAAATTAGAGGATTATTATGCCCCAACAACTAGAGGAACCTATAACTTCAGCCAGTTTAGATTAAAAGTCTTCTAAAATAGCCCTCTCCCAGCGCTATTATTATAACACATGAATCTACCATATTCTCTTTTCTAGTTCATGCAGACCAACAGACTTTAGCAAAGGAACCTATAACTTTAGCCAGTTGAGCTTAAAAGTTTTCTAAAATACCCAAGCATTATTAGTTTAAACATGAATCTAGCATAATATCTTTCCATGTTCTTGCAGACCAACAAAGTCTTTTTTGAAGAAAGAGACCAACAAAGTTTGGCAGAGGAACCTATAACTTTAACCAGTTTAGGATAAAATTCTTATAAAATAGAGACTTTTACATTTGTGCCCTTAACTCGAACCCACAACTCATATTTACCTCTAATTTCAAAGTGTACTCAAATTTGCCTCTATGCCGTTAGGTGCACTTATTATAGAAATGCCCTTTTGTGCCATTTCCATCTGGTCAAAGGGTCTTGATTGTCTACTAGACATTTTCTGGACATATTTGCCCTTCTATGCACATGTCACTTACACGTGGGACCTACCCCAAAGTAAAAAAAAGAAGAAGAAAATTGTCGCTCTCACCCTGTCTCTCACTTACACATGGGACCTACTATAGAGTTAAAAAGGGGGAAAAATCTCTCTTAGTCTTTCTCTCACATACAAGCGGACCCAACCGAAATAAATTCTCTCACACAATCCTCTCTCTCTCCCTGGCATATGGGCCACGGGACCCACAACTAGGGTCAACACCGATCCACACCTGGTCATGGCGCGACTTGGTCGCTCGGCTGGTGGTCGACGCTGACAAGGGACAACACGCCTCATGTGAGGACAACAGGGGCATGCTCGGGGTGTTCTGGCGGAGGGGAAGGAGGTCAAGATGGATGGTGGCGTATGGCGACGCCATGGAAGGGGAAGAGATGGTTCTGGCATAATGCTGCCGCCCATAATTATCACCGGAGTGGACGCTCTCGTGCCTCTTCAATGATTTTGACAAGCGTATCATGGTCTAGGAGACCCCCTGGTCAATTTGTCCCACTCACCAAGTGTAACGCCCTCGATGCGGCTATATCTCCTATGTGTCGAAGCACGACTTAGAGGCATAACTGCATTGAAAGAAATGTCGCAAGTAAGGTAATCTTCACAACAACCCATGTAAATAGATAATAGGGGAAAAAGGTACATAGTTGGCTTACACTCGCCACGTCACACAAATACATGAATAACATTACAATCATCCAATACACTCATGGTCCGACTACGGTACCAAAATAAAAGATCAACCCCAACATGCGACATGGTCCCGATCGTCCCAACTGGGCACCACTACTGATCATCAGGGAAAGACACATAGTAATGGCGAGAGTCTTCGTCGAACTCCCACTTGAGCTCAAGCGCATCATCTGGAACGGAATCATCGGTCCCTGCATCTGGTTTGGAAGTAATCTGTGAGTCACGGGGACTCAGCAATCTCGCACCCTCGCGATCAAGACTATTTAAGCTTATAGGTAAGGCAAGGTAATATGTGGAGCTGCAGCAAGCGACTAGCATATATGGTGGCTAACCTGTTCGCAAAAGAGAGCGAGAAGAGAAGGCAAAGCACGAACGAAGAACTATGATCAAGAAGTGATCCTATAACAACCTACGTCAAGCATTACTCCAACACCGTGTTCACTTCCCGGACTCCGCCGAGAAGAGACCATCACGGTTACACACGCGGTTGATTCATTTTAATTAAGTTAAGTTTCATGTTATCTACAACCGGACATTAACAAATTCCCATCTGCCCATAACCGCGGGCACGGCTTTCGAAAGTTCAAATCCCTGCAGGGGAGTCCCAACTTAGCCCATCACAAGCTCTCACGGTCAACGAAGGATATTCCTTCTCCCGAGACATTCCGATCAGACTCGGCATCCCGGTTCTACAAGACATCCTCGACAATGGTAAAACAAGTCCAGCAACACCGCCCGAATGTGCCGACAAATCCCGATAGGAGCTGCACATATCTCGTTCTCAGGGCACACTCAGATGAGACATCCTACGAGTAAAACCAACCCTCAAGTTTCCCCGAGGTGGCCCTGCAGTGCTCTAGTCGGACCAACACTCAGAGGAGCACTGGCCCGGGGGGGTTTAAATAAGATGACCCTTGGGCTCCGGAAACCCAAGGGAAAAAGAGGCTAGGTGGCAAATGGTAAAACCAAGGTTGGGCATTGCTGGAGGAGTTTTATTCAAGGCGAACTGTCAAGGGGTTCCCATTATCACCCAACCGCGTAAGGAACGCAAAATCCGGGAACATAACACCGATATGACGGAAACTAGGGCGGCAAGAGTGGAACAAAACACTAGGCAAAAGGCCGAGCCTTCCACCCTTTACCAAGTATATAGATGCATTAAGATAACAAGATAATATAGTGATATCCCAACAATAAACAATGTTCCAACAAGGAACGATCTCCAATCTTCACCTGCAACTAGCAACGCTATAAGAGGGGCTGAGCAAAGCGGTAACATAGCCAATCAACGGTTTGCTAGGACATGGTGGGTTAGAAGTTTGACATGGCAATTTGGGAGGCATGATAAGCAAGTGGTAGGCATCATAGCATAGGCATAGCAAAAGAGCGAGCATCTAGCAAGCAAAGATAGAAGTGATTTCGAGGGTATGATCATCTTGCCTGCAAAGTTGTCAGAGTTGACTTGATCCTCGTAAGCAAACTCAACGGGCTCCTCGTTAGCGAACTCGTCTCCCGGCTCTACCCAAACAAGACAAACAAGCAAAAGGAACACAATCAACCACGTGCAAAGCTCAAACAACATGATGCAAACATGGTATGCTATGCGGGATGCGATATGTGATGCATATGCAAGATTTGATGAGGAATGATCGAACCTGGCCTCAACATGGAAATCCAAGAGTGCCACTGGAAAGGTGAGGTGATTTCGGTTGAAATCGATATAAAGATCACCGGAATCGGATGCACGGTTTGGAAATGGCAAGCAAAACAAATATGGCACCGGTCTGCGATAATCAGCAAGTAGCCATCTAAATGCATCAAGATAATTATGCTACAGCACTCAAACATGACAACAAAATACATGGCAGGGATCCACTCATGATGCTTGACAAAAGATGAACACTGAGCTACGGCTAATTCATCCATTAACAGGTTCAAACAAGCATGGCAAAAGTGCAAATGATAACAGGTTTCAGACTTAGTGAAATTAACACAAGTCTGGAATTTAACATCAGGTAGCACACGTTAGAGCACGAAAACTACATGCTATAGGAACTTAACATGGCAAAGCAAGGCATGACATGAAGCTACTCAAAGAACTTAACAAAAGTCCCTTAGTGACCTTGAGCCAAAAGGGATCAGAAAATACAATTGCAAGCATGTGAACATGGCAAAAACATAATCAGATTACAGACTTAGTGAAAAACTGGAGCATGCAAATCTGTTAACGAGTAGGCATGTTTACGAGCTCGATGCACTCACTACAGAGCATGGCATGACAAACTAAGCATACACCCATCAAGAATACATATCATAGAAGCTAGACATGGCAAGAACAACAACATAGCATGCACGGATCAATAGCAACATCCTCGGCAAAATCGCTAACAAGTCAACAATCTGCCAGGATTCACGAAATAGCAAAAGTAGAGCTCGATTGACTCAAGCTAGGGTGCTCCATAATTGCAAACAAAGACATGGATGGATAGAGCACCACAATGTTAACAAATCATCCTTACTGATCGTCCGCAAAAGAGGCACGGATCACTAGGAAACAACATGAACATATGGCATATGACAAAATCAGACAAGGACTTAGAGAAATTCTAAGTCCCTGAAATCAGCGTTAACGAATGCACTACTTTGCAAGCTTGTGCTAGTCACCACACATGTCACAAAAATACATGGTAAGCACCTTTGTAAAGATGGCATGGCATATAACAAAAGACATGTAGAGCTCAGGAGCATATCATGCACACATTAAACATGGCAAAAATGACAAATAGCTATTTGATGAAACCGATCTGACAATTATATCACATAGCCCTCTTCCAACAACATTTCGGGCATCAAGATGAGCTCAAATGAAAATTATGCAATGAGATGAAATGATGTACTCTCTAAGACGAACATTTTGATATGCTACACGCGCAAATCGGAGCTATGGATGCGGAGTTATGGTGCGATGAACAATGCAAAAAAATATGCAGACTTGGGGGAAAAACGAGGTCAACCCCTAGGGTTTACTGTAGCACCGGATCCAGATCTTGCCGGAACAGTAGCAGTTCGTCGAAGATGGAGTATGTCGCCGGACTTGGGGGCTTGCCGGGGCGAGGAGATGAGGAGGGGGACGACCGGAGTCGCCGGAGCGGCGAGGGGCGGCGAGGGTGGCAAGGAAGCCGCGAGCCAAGGCGGCAGCGCGGGGCGGTCGCCGGCGCGGTGGCGGCGTGGCGAACCTTGGCGGCGGCGCGGACGAAGGCGGCGGCGCGCGTAAGAGGTGGCGCGGGCACGGGGCCTCGGGGGCTCCCGGGCCGAGCGGGCCGGCGACGGGGGAGACCCGGCGGCGACACGTGGCGGCGTGTGGCTGGCTGGGCGCGGCGGCGGACGCGTCCGGTTGCGGCCGACGTGTCCGATGGCGGCAGAGCTGATTTCTAGGGTTAGGGGAAGAGGAGATCCGGGAATTTCGGGAGGGGATCTATATATAGGCATAGAGGGAGCTAGGAAGCTCCAAATGGAGTGCGGTTTTCGGCCACGCGATCGTGATCGAACAACCGAGATGATGGAGAGATCTTAGGTGGGTTTTGGGACACTTTGGAAGGGTGTTGGGCTGCAACACTCACGAGGCCTTCTCGGTCCCTCGGTTAACCGTTGGAGCATCAAACGAAGTCCAAATGACACGAAACTTGACAGGCGGTCTACCGATAGTAAACCAAGGCTGCATGGCAAGTCTCGGTCCAATCCGGAAATGTTTAACCCCCACACACGAAAAGAGGTAGAAAGGACCACCAGAGGAGATAGGAGCGCCGGAATGCAAAACGGACAACGGGGAAAAAGCTCGGATGCATGAGACGAACACGTATGCAAATGCAATGCACAAGATGACATGATATGAGATACATGACAAAGGCAACAACACACGGAGATAAAAACCCGAACCCGAGGAAATAAAATAACTTAGCATCGGAAACGGCAAGAGTTGGGATACATATAAGGTAAATTACATCCGGGGTGTTACAACACTCCACCACTACGAAAGGATCTCGTCCCGAGATATAGGACTGGAAAAACACCGGGTACTCAGAACGGAGGTGATCCTCGCGTTCCCATGTGGCTTCACGTTCGGAATGGTGTGACCACTTGACTTTGAGGAATTTGATTGACTTATTGCGAGTCTTGCGTTCAGTCTCTTCAAGAATAGCCACGGGGTGCTCACGATAAGAAAGGTCTTCTTGGAGATCAATGTCTTCGAAGTTGACGGTGCGGTCAGGGGTCTTGAAGCACTTGTGGAGCTGAGAGACATGGAACACGTCGTGCACATTTGCAAAGTTTGGAGGAAGCTCGAGTTGATAGGCGAGATCGCCTCTCTTGCTGACGATCTTGAAAGGACCCACGTATCTAGGGGCAAGCTTCCCTTTGATACCGAAGCGACGAGTACCTTTCATTGGAGAGACGCGGAGGTAAACATGGTCTCCGATCTCGAAAGCCAAATCACGATGCTTACTATCATAGTAGCTCTTCTGGCGCGATTGCGCTACTTTGAGGTTATGACGAATGACTTTGCACATCTCCTCTGCCTCTATGATCAAGTCATTTCCAAGAAGTTGACGTTCACCGGTCTCCGGCCAGTTAAGAGGAGTACGACACTTCCTGCCATAGAGAATTTCGAATGGGGCCTTGCCCGAACTTGCTTGAAAACTGTTGTTGTAGGAGAATTCAGCATATGGAAGACAATCTCCCCACTTCATGCCGAAAGAGATAACGCAAGCCCTGAGCATATCTTCGAGAATCTGATTGACACGCTCGACTTGACTGCTAGTTTGAGGATGGAAAGCTGTGCTGAAGCGGATGTTTGTGCCCATGGCCTTCTGAAAAGAATCCCAAAACTTGGAGGTAAAGATGTTGCCACGGTCTGAAGAGATCAACTGTGGAATGCCGTGCAGAGAGACAATCCGAGAGGTATACAGCTCCGCCAATTGAGCTGCAGTGATAGACTGTTTGATAGGCAGAAAGTGAGCCACTTTAGTGAGTTTGTCGATGACAACGAATATAGCATCATTGCCACGCTTGGACTTTGGAAACCCAGTCACGAAGTCCATCTCAATGTGGTCAAACTTCCATTCTGGAATGGCAAGAGGTTGGAGGAGACCAGCTGGTCGTTGGTGTTCTGCCTTCACTCTTCTGCAGACATCACATTCATTCACGAACTGAGCAATCTCGCGCTTCATTCGAGTCCACCAATAAGCCTGCTTGAGGTCCTGGTACATCTTCGTACTCCCAGGGTGGATGGAGAGGAGTGAATTGTGAGCCTCATTCATAATGACTTTACGAAGGTCACCTTTAGGCACAACAATGCGATCCTCGAAGAAGAGAGTATCCTTGTCATCAAGGCGATAGCACTTGTACTTGGGTTGACTCTTGGCAATCCCAATCTTCACCTTCTTCACCATAGCATCAAGAAGTTGAGCCTCGCGAATCTGATCTTCCAAAGTAGGAGAGACTTGAAGGTTGGCGAGGAAACCTTGAGGAACAACTTGCAGATTGAGTTTGCGGAAAGCTTCACAAAGCTCGGGTTGGTAAGGCTTGAGAATCAGACTGTTGCAGTAAGCCTTCCTGCTCAAAGCGTCAGCAATCACATTGGCCTTGCCTGGAGTATACTCGATACTCGGATTATACTCTTGAATCATTTCGACCCAACGAGTCTGCCTGAGGTTGAGATTAGGCTGAGTGAAGATGTACTTGAGACTCTTGTGGTCAGTGAAGATGTCCACTTTTCTTCCCAATAAGAGATGTCTCCAAGTCAAAAGAGCATGCACAACTGCCGCCAACTCGAGGTCATGAGTGGGGTAGTTCTTCTCGTTGGGCTTCAACTGGCGAGAGGTATAAGCCACAACTTTCTTCTCTTGCATCAACACTGCACCAAGACCTTGAAGAGAGGCATCGCAGAAGACCTCGAACGGTTTGGATTCATCAGGAGGAGTCAGAACTGGAGCAGTGACCAATTTCTCTTTCAAAGTGTTGAAAGCGATGTCACATTCCGGAGACCAAACGTACTTGACGTGCTTCTGGAGAAGGTTTGAAAGAGGCTTCGCGATCTTTGAAAAGTTCTCAACGAACCTTCGACAGTAGCTTGCGAGACCAAGGAAGCTGCGGAGTTGCTTCACGTTCTGAGGTGGTTCCCAATTCACAATTGCAGACACCTTCTCAGGATTCACCGCTATGCCCTTGGCAGAGATGATATGCCCAAGATAGAGAACCTCATCGAGCCAAAACTCGCACTTTGAGAACTTGGCGTAGAACTGATGTTCCCTGAGCTTATCGAGCACCAAACGCAAGTGCTTGGCATGATCTTCCTTGTTCTTCGAAAAGACCAGAATGTCATCGAGGTAGACCAAGACGAAGTCATTTGTGTAGGCGTTGAAGATGAAGTTCATCATGCGAGAGAAAGTCGGAGGAGCGTTGACGAGGCCAAAAGACATGACAGTGTATTCATATGAACCATAGCTTGTTCTGAAAGCCGTCTTGGGAATATCTTGCTCACGGATTCGAATCTGGTGATAGCCCATACGAAGATCAAGCTTGGAGAATACTTGAGCACCTTTGAGTTGTTCGAACAGCTCATTGATGTTGGGAAGTGGGTACTTGTTCTTGATAGTCTTCTTGTTCAATGGACGGTAGTCAACACAAAGTCGGTCCGTTCCATCCTTCTTCACAAAAAGAACTCCACAACCCCATGGAGAAGAACTAGGTCGGATGAGACCCATTCGCTCTTGAATATCGAGTTGCTTCTTCATCTCTTTCAACTCTTCAGGTCCAAGCTTCTAAGGACGTTTGCAAACAGGTTCCGTGCCAGGCTCAAGATCGATGAAGAATTCAACTGGCCGGTGCTGAGGCATTCCTGGAAGCTCTTCTGGAAAGACGTCTTAATATTCGCAAACGACTGGAATTTGAGAGATGGCATCCAGTTCACCCTTCTCATTGAGAGAAAACAGATGGATGGTATCATCATGAGCGGCAAAGACAATTACATCCTCAGACGAATGAGACAATTGAATCTGCCTGGCAGCATAATCAAGATGCGCCTTGTGCTTAGAAAGCCAATCCATTCTGAGAATAAGATCAATATCCGAGTTTCCAAGAACCACCGGAGAGGACAGAAACTTGTAGTCGCCCAACGTGATAGAGACATCCGGGACGCAATTGTTAGAAGTCATTTGCTTGCCCGGAGACACAATCTTCAACGGGAAAGGAATCCTTTCGGTCACAAAATCATGCTTGGCAACAAATGGTCTTGAAATAAAAGAAAGCGATGCACCAGTGTCAAAAAGAACTTTTGCAGGAACATCGTTAATAGGAAGGTTACCCATGATGACATCTAGCAGTCCTCTGCCTGAGCTGCGTTCAACAAGTTGACCTTGGCATGCTTGGGGTTATGCTTGACCACAGCTGTACTTACCGATCTCACGGGAGGAGGAGGGAGGCGCCTCCGATTGAAGCATTTGTTGGCATAGTGACTCTTCTGTTGGCACTTGTTGCACGTGACCTCTGAAAGCGGACGGTGATACGGAGCACTCGATCTTGGAGCTTGAGACGAAGTCTTGTTCTGAAAGCCAGGGTTGGGTGGGTGGGAAGATCCACTGCCACCTTTGCTCTTCCGCTGATAAGGCTGACGGAACGGAGAAGGAGGAAGCCAATACTTCTACTGCTTAGCCACTTGAGTTGAGGAAGAAGGAGTAGCATCTCTGACTCGCTTCTTGGAAGCATCGCACTTCAGTTGAGCAGTCTCTTGCTTCATTGCCATGTTGTAAAACTCATCGTACCTCTGGGCTCAAAGAGGACAAGAGCTAGCTGGATTTCTTCTCTGAGACCACCCCTGAACTGGTATATCATGCTCTTCTCGTCAGGGACGTCCTGCTTAGCAAAACGGGCGAGCTTCTGAAACATCTTGTTGTACTCGTAGACAGACATAGAGCCTTGCTTCAGGTTGCGGAATTCCTCACGCTTGCTTTCAACCACGCTCTGAGGAATATGATGAGCTTTGAAGTCTTGACGGAATTCATCCCAGGTAATCACACGGCCTCCTCTGGAATCTTTGTACTGCTGAAACCATTCTGCAGCTTGGTCTTTGAGTTGGAAGGAAGCGAACTTGACAAAGTCCTCAGGCCTGACGTTACTGCACTCGAAATGCTTGCATATGTCCACGAGCCAATCATCAGCGTCAGTTGCCTCAACACAATTGCTGAAGGTCTTTGGCTGGTTAGCAAGGAACTGGTTGAGTGTAGCAAAGTGATTCTGATTGTTGCCCTGGTTCCCTTGGTTGCGCTCTTGAAGAAGTTGCATGATCAGCTGCGTGTTTGCATTGGTAGAGGCCATCACAGCTTGCCATGCCTCCGGAGGTGGAGGTGGTGGTGGCGGATCAGGATTCGGAGTCGTGCGCGTTGGAGGAGCCATCCTGAACAGGTTGACATCCATTAGCACATTGACAGACAAATATTGAAGCTGAATCAAACGGGTTGAAATTGCAACATATAGTCTTCACATCCGAACAAAATGAACGAATGCATTCCAATTGAAATGGTCACATATCCATAAATTGAGAAGCCACTTAGAATTGAGGTAGAAGAAAAAACAACAACAAGGTACGGAACAAGAACGAATACTCGGTAAAGATCACCCAATCTCAAACCAAATATCCGTGGAAGAAGAACTAGAGCTACAAGAATTCCCACCTATGAAACTCCCGAACCTTTCCGGTTATGCAATCAGGTGTTCGGGATACAGGGGAAGCATAATATCTCACCCAAATCTAGCAAATCCTACATCCAGCTGTATCCATCCTTCAACACATAACCGAGAAAAACTTCGGAAATCGTCTACCTCAACCTTCGAAAAGCATCCGTTATACAAGTTATGGCAATACTCCCGAACTCCCGCCCCAGTACTGGGTGGCGTCGAGGTTATCTCACCAACAACTGCATAAAAGAGATTTTCGATGTCGGTAAAAATAAACTCAGGTATTCTAGAACTGCAATGATAAAATTGTGACGACAACACCTCGGAGCTCAACTCCCCGGGACACTGCCACAACCCCTAAATGCCAGGAGGCACCAAGAACAATGTTCTCATCACAAATCGATCGGAACGATTCCAAGATACCCGCGTGATCCTAAAAATTTTTTTAGTGAAATTTGAGAAGAGAAGAGTCAAAACTCTACGTCAGGATGCCTTACCAGAGCGATGAAGGGACCGGGGAGTAAAAAGAATTCCTAAACTCTCCGATATATAATTCCTAAATGACTCAAAACATTTTTCTAGACTCAACAACGCCAGCTAATCGATCAAGCAGGGGGGCTCCTAAGGTCGGGGAACGCTCTGATTACCAACTTGTAACGCCCTCGATGCGGCTATATCTCCTACGTGTCGAAGCACGACTTAGAGGCATAACCGTATTGAAAGCAATGTCGCAAGTAAGGTAATCTTCACAACAACCCATGTAAATAGATAATAGGGGGAAAAGGTACATAGTTGGCTTACACTCGCCACGTCACACAAATACATGAATAACATTACAATCATCCAATACACTCATGGTCCGACTACGGTACCAAAATAAAAGATCAACCCCAACATGCGACATGGTCCCGATCGCCCCAACTGGGCACCACTACTGATCATCAGGGAAAGACACATAGTAACGGCGAGAGTCTTCATCGAACTCCCACTTGAGCTCAAGCGCATCATCTGGAACAGAATCATCAGTCCCTGCATCTGGTTTTGGAAGTAATCTGTGAGTCACGGGGACTCAGCAATCTCGCACCCTCGTGATCAAAACTATTTAAGCTTATAGGTAAGGCAAGGTAATATGTGGAGCTGCAGCAAGCGACTAGCATATATGGTGGCTAACCTGTTCGCAAAAGAGAGCGAGAAGAGAAGGCAAAGCACGAACGAAGAACTATGATCAAGAAGTGATCCTATAACAACCTACGTCAAACATTACTCCAACACCGTGTTCACTTCCCGGACTCCGCCGAGAAGAGACCGTCACGGTTACACACGCGGTTGATTCATTTTAATTAAGTTAAGTTTCATGTTATCTACAACCAGACATTAACAAATTCCCATCTGCCCATAACCGCGGGCACGGCTTTCGAAAGTTCAAATCCCTGCAGGGGAGTCCCAACTTAGCCCATCACCAGCTCTCATGGTCAACGAAGGATATTCCTTCTCCTGAGACATTCCGATCAGACTCGGTATCCCGGTTCTATAAGACATCCTCGACAATGGTAAAACAAGTCAAGCAACACCTCCCGAATGTGCCGACAAATCCCGATAGGAGCTGCACATATCTCGTTCTCAGGGCACACTCAAATGAACACTACGTACAACTAAAACCAATCCTCAAGTTTCCCCGAGGTGGCGCTGCAAGTGGCTCTGTTTGGACCAACACTCAGAGGAGCACTGGCCTGGGGGGTTTAAATAAGATGACCCCTGGGCTCCGGAAACCCAAGGGAAAAAGAGGCTAGGTGGCAAATGGTAAAACCAAGGTTGGGCATTGCTGGAGGAGTTTTATTCAAGGCGAACTGTCAAGGGGTTCCCATTATCACCCAACCGCGTAAGGAACGCAAAAATCCGGGAACATAACACCGATATGACGGAGGAAAACTAGGCAAGGCGGCAAGAGTGGAACAAAACACTAGGCAAAAGGCCAAGCCTTCCACCCTTTACCAAGTATATAGATGCATTAAGATAACAAGATAATATAGTGATATCCCAACAATAAACAATGTTCCAACAAGGAACGATCTCCAATCTTCACCTGCAACTAGCAACGCTATAAGAGGGGCTGAGCAAAGCGGTAACATAGCCAATCAACGATTTGCTAGGACATGGTGGGTTAGAGGTTTGACATGGCAATTTGGGAGGCATGATAAGCAAGTGGTAGGTATCGTAGCATAGGCATAGCCAAAGAGCAAGCATCTAGCAAGCAAAGATAGAAGTGATTTCGGGGGTATGATCATCTTGCCTGCAAAGTTGTCAGAGTTGACTTGATCCTCGTAAGCAAATTCAACGGGCTCCTTGTTAGCGAACTCATATCCTGGCTCTACCCAAACAATACAAACAAGCAAAAGGAACACAATCAACCACATGCAAAATTCAAACAACATGATGCGAACATGGTATGCTATGCGGGATGCGATATGTGATGCATATGCAAGATTTGACAAGGAATGATTGAACCTGGCCTCAACTTGGAAATCCAAGAGTGCCACTAGAAAGGTGAGGTGATTTCGGTTGAAATCGATATAAAGCTCACCGGAATCAGATGCACGGTTTGGAAATGGCAAGCAAAACAAATATGGCACCGGTCTGCGATAATCAGCAAGTAGCCATCTAAATGCATCAAGATAATTATGCTACAGCACTCAAACATGACAACAAAATACATGGCAGGGATCCATTCATGATGCTTGACAAAATATGAACACTGATCTATGGCCAATTCATCCATTAACTGGTTCAAACAAGCATGGCAAAAGTGCAAATGATAAACAGGTTTCGGACTTAGTGAAATTAACACAAGTCTGGAATTTAACATCAGGTAGCACATTTTGGAGCATGAAAACTATATACTATAGGAACTTAACATGGCAAAGCAAGGCATGACATGAAGCTTCTCAAAGCACTTAAGAAAAGTCCCTTAGTGACCTTGAGCCAAAAGGGATCAGAAAATACAATTGCAAGCATATGAACATGGCGAAAACATAATCAGATTACAGACTTAGTGAAAAACTGGAGCCTGCAAATCAGATAGCGAGTAGACATGTTTACGAGCTCGATGCACTCACTACAGAGCATGGCCTAACAAACTAAACATACACCCATCAAGAATACATATCATAGAAGCTAGACATGGCAAGAACAACAACATAGCATGCACGGATCAATAACAACATCCTCGGCAAAATCGCTAACAAGTCAACAATCTGCCAGGATTCACGAAATAGCAAAAGTAGAGCTCGATTGACTCAAGCTAGGGTGCTCCATAATTGCAAAAAAGACATGGATGGATAGAGCACCACAATGTTAACAAATCATCCTTACTGATCATCCTCAAAAGAGGCACAGATCACTAGGAAACAACATGAACATATGGCATAATGACAAAAACAGGTCAAGGACTTAGAGAAATTCCAAGTCCCTGAAATCAACATTAACGAATGCACTACTTTGCAAGCTTGTGCTAGTCACCACACATGTCACAAAAATACATGGTAAGAACCTATGTAAATATGGCATGGCATATAATAAAACACATGTAGAGCTCAGGAGCATATCATGCACACATTAAACATGGCAAAAATGACAAATAGCTATTTGATGAAACAGATCTGACAATTATATCACATAGCCCTCTTCCAACAGCATTTTAGGCATCAAGATGAGCTCAAATGAAAATTATGCAATGCGATGAAATGATGTACTCTCTGAGGCGAACATTTTGATATGCTACACGTGCAAATCGGAGCTATGGATGAGGAGTTACGATGCGATGAACAATGCAAAAAAATATGCAGACTTAGGGGGAAAACGAGGTCAACCCCTAGGGTTTACTGTAGCACCGGATCCAGATCTCGCCGGAACAGTAGCAGTTCGCCGGAGATGGAGTACTTCGCCGGACTTGGGGGCTTGCCGGGGCGAGGAGATGAGGAGGGGGACGACCGTAGTCGCCGGAGCGGCGAGGGCGGCGAGGAAGCCGCGAGCCGAGGCGGCGGCGCAGGACGGTCGCCGGCGCAGAGCAGCGGCGCTCGCCGGCGCGATGGCGGCGTGGCGAACCTTGGCGGCGGCGCGGACGAAGGCGGCGGCGCGCGCGGTAAGAGGCGGCACGGGGCGCGCGGGCCTCGGGGGCTCTCCCCGGGCCGAGCGGGCCGGCGGCGGGGGAGACCCGGCGGCAACACGTGGCGGCGTGTGGCTGGCTGGGCGCGGCGGGCGGACGCGTCCGGTGGCGGCCGGACGTGTCCGATGGCGGCGGAGCTGATTTCTAGGGTTAGGAGAAGAGGAGATCCGGGAATTTCGGGAGGGGGTCTATATATAGGCATAGAGGGAGCTAGGAAGCTCCAAATAGAGTGTGGTTTTCGGCCACGCGATCGTGATCGAACGACCAAGATGATGGAGAGATCTTAGGTGGGTTTTGGGCCACTTTGGAAGGGTGTTGGGCTGCAACACTCACGAGACCTTCTCGGTCCCTCGGTTAACCGTTGGAGCATCAAACGATGTCCAAATGACACGAAACTTGACAGGCGGTCTACCGGTAGTAAACCAAGGCCGCATGGCAAGTCTCGGTCCAATCCGGAAATGTTTAACCCCCCCCCCCCACACACACACACAAAAAGAGGTAGAAAGGACCACCGGAGGAGATAGGAGCGCCGGAATGCAAAACCGACAACGGGGAAAAGCTCGGATGCATGAGACGAACACGTATGCAAATGCAATGCACAAGATGACATGATATGAGATACATGACAAAGGCAACAACACACAGAGACAAAAACCCGAACCCGAGGAAATAAAATAACTTAGCACCGGAAACGGCAAGAGTTGGGATACATATAAGGTAAATTACATCCGGGGTGTTACACCAAGCCTCCTCGTGCCCTGTAGCACATTGCTTGAAGTACGCCTGAGAGCGCATTAGAGCTTTGTCGAGGGCACCGTTGCTAGCCATCCCAGCCGGAGGCCAGATAGATCACTAAGAGCATGTCCATGAGCTCCGTAGGGTGCCTCTCCTCCACTCTGAGAAGTGAATCAGGCCTAGGGACTCCCATAGATGGCACGGGGACCTCGACCTCTGCCACGATCGTCGCTCTTCCGCTCCTAAATTTGGTCGCCTCGAGCCACCGTTGACCTACCAGACCATCGTGTTGTCATCGCAGAAACCTTTCTCCCCTTCTCCCTTCTTCCCCCGCTCGATTCCGTGCCCGGAGCCCTCTGCCGAAGCCGACCGGCATGACCAACCTTGGTTGGATAGGTCGTGCGCATGCTGACCTACCACTGTTGCGCCCAGCATGTCTCACGCGCCTCACACAGCTACATAACATGCCTTGCCCCTCCTCCCGCGGTCCCACCTCCCTATGGCAAGCTGCTGGCAAGCGCAGCCGCTCACGGTCGGCCACACATGGACCATTGTTAACCCTAGCAGTGGGTCCCATGGCTCACATGCCAGGGACAGAGAGGGGGTTGTGAGAGAAAAGTTTTTTTACTTTTATTATTTCTGTATGGCCCCACATGTAAGTGCTTTGAGAGAGGGAGGGGTGAGAGAATGAGTTTTTTTCTTTGATTTGTTTGAGAGGGTCCCGCATGTCAATGACATAAGGAGGCAGGGGTAACAATGTTCAGAAAACGTCTAGTAGAGTGTCAAAGCCCTTTGACCAAACGAAACGACAGAAAAGGGCATTCTATAAGTGCACCTAACAGTAGGGGGCAAATTTGAGCACACTTCGAAATTAGGGGTAAATTGAGTAGTGGGTTCGAGTTAAGGGTACAAATGTAAAAGCCCCTATAAAATAACCACCACCCGAGCGCTATTAGTTTAAAACATGAATCTGCCATGATCTCTTTCCTGGTTCTTGCATGCCAACAAAGTTTGGCAGGGGAACGTATAACTTCAACCAGTTAAGTTTAAAAGTTTTCTATAATAAACCTAGCACTATTAGTTCAAACATTAATCTACCGTCACCTCTTTCCTGGTTATCGCAGACCAACAAAGTTTGGCAGAGGAAGCTATAAATTCATCAAGTTCAGCTTAAAAGTCTTCTAAAATACACCTCCCCGTGATATTAGCTTAAAACATTAATCTACAATAATCTCTTCCCTGGTTTTTGCAGACCAACAAAGTTTGGCAGAGGAACCTATAACTTCAACCAATTTAGATGAAGTCTTCTAAAATAACACTCTCCGAGCGCTATTAGTTCAAAACTGAATCTACCATAATCTCTTTCCTGGTTCATGCAAATCAACAAAGTTTGACGGAGGAACCTATAACTTCAGCCAGTTCAGATTAAAATTCTTCTAAAATACTCCCCAGCAATATTAGTTTGAAACATGAATCTACCATAATCTCTTTCCTGGTTCTTGCAAACCAACAAAGTTGGCACAGGAACCTATAATTTTTGACCAGATCGGCTTAAAAGTCTTCTAAATACCCAACGCTATTAGTTTAAAAATTAATCAACCATAAATATCTTTCCACATTCTTGCAGACCAACAATGTTTGGCAGACAAACCTGTAACATTAACCAATTCAACATAAAAGTCTTATAAAATAACGCCGACCCGAGCGCTACTAGTGTAAAACATGAATCTGCCATGATCTCTTTCCTGGTTCTTGCAGGCCAACAAAGTTTGGCAGAGGAAAAATATAACTTCAATCAGTTCAGTTTAAAAGTCTTCTAAAATACTCCTCAGTGCTATTAGTTCAAACATGAATCTACCATAATCTCTTTCCTAGTTATTACATACCAACAAAGTTTGGCAAAAGAACCTATAACTTCAACCAGTTGAACCTAAAACTTTTCTAAAATACGCCCCTAGTGCAATTAGTTTTAAAATTGAATATACCACAATCTCTTTCGTTGTTCTTGCATACCCACAAAGTTTGGCAGAGAAACATATAACTTCAACCAGCTTTGCATAAAAGTCATCTAAAATACCCCCACCCAGCACAATTCGTTTAAAACATGACTACCCTAATCTATTTCCTGGTTCTTGTAGACCAACAAAGTTTGGCAGAGGAACCTACAACTTCAACCTGTTCAACTTAAAAGACTTCTAAAATAACCCCACTCGAGCGCTATTAGTTTAAAACATGAATCTACCATGATCTCTTTCCTTGTTCTTAAAGGCCAACAATGTTTGGCGGTGGAACCTACAACATTCACCAGTTCAGCTTAACAGTCTTCTAAAATACCCCCAACGCTATTAGTTTAAAGATAAATCTGCCATAATCTCTTTCCTAGTTATTGTAGACCACCAATGTTTGGCAGAAGAACCTATAACTTCAACTAATTGAACTTAAAAGTCTTCTAAAATACCCCCCCCCCAGCGCTACTAGTTTAAAACATGAATATATCATAATTTTTTCCCTGGTTCTTGTAGACCAAGAAAGTTTGACAAAGAAACCTATAACTTCAACCAGTTCAACATAAAAGTCATCTAAACTACCCCCACCCAAATGCTATTAGTTTAAAACATGACTACCATAATTCATTTACTGGTTCTTGTAGACCAACAAAGTTTGGAAGAGGAACCTACAACTTCAACATGTTCAGCTTAAAAGTATTCTAAAATAACCCCCACCCGAACGCTATTAGTTTCAAACATGAATCTGCCATTATCTCTTTCCTTATTCTCACTGACAAAAAAATTTGGTAGCGGAACCTATAACTTCCACCGGTTCAGCTTAAAATTCTTCTAAAATACCCCCAACGCTATTAGTTTAAACATGAATCTAGAATAATCTCTTTCCTGGTTATTATAGACCAACATAGTTTGGTAGAGGAACCTATAACTGTTGGAAATATGCCCTAGAGGCAATAATAAAATGGTTATTATTATATTTCCCTGTTCATGATAATTGTCTATTGTTCATGCTATAATTGTGTTATCCGAAAATCGTAATACATGTGTGAATACATAGACCACAACACGTCCCAAGTGAGCCTCTAGTTAACTAGCTCGTTGATCAAAAGATAGTCATGGTTTCCTGACTATGGACATTGGATGTCATTGATAACGGGATCACATCATTAGGAGAATGATGTGATGGACAAGACCCAATCCTAAGCATAGCTCAAAGATCGTGTAGTTTGTTTGCTATAGCTTTTCCGAATGTCAAGTATCATTTCCTTAGACCATGAGATTGTGCAACTCCCGGATACCGTAGGAGTGCTTTGGGTGTGCCAAACATCACAACATAGCTAGGTGAATATAAAGGTACACTACGGGTATCTCCAAAAATGTCTGTTGGGTTGACACGAATCGAGACTAGGATTTCTCACTCCGTATGACGGAGAGGTACCTCTGGGCCCACTCGGTAATGCATCATCATAATGAGCTCAATGTGACCAAGTGGTTGATCACGGGATCATGCATTACGATACGAGTAAAGCGACTTGCCGGTAACGAGATTGAACGAGGTATTGGGATACCGACGGTCGAGTCTCGGGCAAGTAACGTACTGATTGACAAAGGGAATTGTATACGGGATTGATTGAATCCTCGACATCATGGTTCATCCGATGAGATAATCGAGGAGCATATGGGAGACAACATGGGTATCCAGATCCCGCTGTTGGTTATTGGCCGGAGAGTCGTCTCGGTCATGTCTGCGTGTCTGCCGAACCCGTAGGGTCTACACACTTAAGGTTCGGTGACGCTAGGGTTGTTGAGATATTAGTATACGGTAACCCAAAAGTTGTTCGGAGTCCCGGATGAGATCCCGGATATCATGAGGAGTTCCAGAATGGTCCGGAGGTGAAGATTTATATATAGGAAGTCAAGTTTCGGCCATCGGGAAAGTTTTGGGGTAATCGGTATTGTACCGGGACCACCGGAAGGGTCTCGGGGGTCCACCGGGTGGGGCCACCTATCCCGGAGAGCCACATGGGCTGAAATGGGAGGGGAACCAGCCCCTAGTGGGCTGGTGCGCCCCCCATGGGCCTCCCCCTGCGCCTAGGGTTGGAAACCCTAGGGGTGGGAGGCGCCCCGCTTGGCTTGGGGGGCACTCCACCCCCCTTGGCCGCCGCCCCCCTTGGAGATCCCATCTCCTAGGGCTGGCGCCCCCCCTAGGGGTCCTATATATAGTGGGGGGAGGGAGGGCAGCCGCACCCTAGCCCCTGGCGCCCCCCTCTCCCTCCCGTGACACCTCTCCCTCTCCCTGAGCTTGGCGAAGCCCTGCCGAGATCACCGTTGCTTCCACCACCACGCCGTCGTGCTGCTGAATCTCCATCAACCTCTCCTTCCCCCTTGCTGGATCAAGAAGGAGGAGACGTCTTCCCAACCGTACGTGTGTTGAACGCAGAGGTGCCGTCCATTCGGCGCTAGGTCATCGGTGATTTGGATCACGATGAGTACGAGTCCATCAACCCCGTTCTCTTGAACGCTTCCGCTCGCGATCTACGAGGGTATGTAGATGCACTCCTCTCTCCCTCATTGCTAGATGACTCCATAGATTGATCTTGGTGATGTGTAGAAAATTTTAAAATTCTGCTACGTTCCCCAGCAGTGGTATCAGAGTTAGGTCTATGCGTAGTTTCTATGCACGAGTAGAACACAAAGTAGTTGTGGGCGTCGATATTGTCAATTTACTTGCCGTTACTAGTCTTATCTTGATTCGGCGGCATCGTGGGATGAAGCGGCCCGGACCGACCTTACACGTATGCTTACGTGAGACTGGTTCCACCGACTGACATGCACTAGTTGCATAAGGTGGCTAGCGGGTGTCTGTCTATCCCACTTTAGTCGGATCGGATTCGATGAAAAGGGTCCTTATGAAGGGTAAATAGAAATTGGCATATCACGTTGTGGTTTTGGCGTAGGTAAGAAACGTTCTTGCTAGAAACCTATAGCAGCCACGTAAAAACTTGCAACAACAATTAGAGGACGTCTAACTTGTTTTTGCAGCATGTCCCGTGTGATGTGATATGGCCAAAAGGATGTGATGAATGATATATGTGATGTATGAGATTGAGCATGTTCTTGTAATAGGAATCACGACTTGCATGTCGATGAGTATGACAACCGGCAGGAGCCATAGGAGTTGTCTTAATTTATTTATGACCTGCATGTCAACATAAACGTCATGTAATTACTTTACTTTATTGCTAAAGCGTTAGCCATAGTAGTAGAAGTAATAGATGACGAGACAACTTCAAGAAGACACGATGATGGAGATCATGATGATGGAGATCATGGTGTCATGCCGGTGACAAGGATGATCATGGAGCCTCGAAGATGGAGATCAAAAGGAGCAAATGATATTGGCCGTATCATGTCACTATTTGATTGCATGTGATGTTTATCATGTTTAACATCTTATTTGCTTAGAACGACGGTAGCTTAAATAAGATGATCCCTCGTAATAATTTCAAGAAAGTGTTCCCCCTAACAGTGCACCGTTGCGAAGGTTCGTTGTTTCGAAGCACCACGTGATGATCAGGTGTGATAGATTCTAACGTTCGAATACAACAGGTGTAAGCCAGATTTACACACGCAATACACTTAGGTTGACTTGACGAGCCTAGCATGTACAGACATGGCCTCGGAACACGGAAGACCGAAAGGTCGAGCATGAGTCGTATAGAAGATACGATCAACATGAAGATGTTCACCGATGTTGACTAGTCCGTCTCACATGATGATCGGACACGGCCTAGTTGACTCGGATCATGTTTCACTTAGATGACTAGAGGGATGTCTATCTGAGTGGGAGTTCATTGAATAATTTGATTAGATGAACTTAATTATCATGAACTTAGTCTAAAATCTTTACACTATGTCTTGTAGATCAAATGGCCCACGCTAATGTTGCCCTCAACTTCAACGCGTTCCTAGAGAAAACCAAGCTGAAAGATGATGGCAGCAACTATACGGACTGGGTCCGGAACCTGAGGATCATCCTCATAGCTGCCAAGAAAGATTATGTCCTAGAAGCACCGCTAGGTGACGCACCCATCCTAGAGAACCAAGACGTTATGAATGCTTGGCAGTCACGTGCTGATGCTTACTCCCTCGTTCAGTGCGGCATGCTTTACAGCTTAGAACTGGGGCTCCAAAAGCGTTTTGAGCAACACGGAGCATACGAGATGTTCGAAGAGCTGAAAATGGTTTTGCAAGCTCATGCCCGGGTCGAGAGATATGAAGTCTCCGACAAGTTCTTCAGTTGTAAGATGGAGGAAAACAGTTCTGTCAGTGAGCACATACTCAAAATGTCTGGGTTGCATAACCGCTTGACTCAGTTGGGAGTTAATCTCCCAGATGACGCGGTCATTGACAGAATCCTTCAGTCGCTTCCACCGAGCTACAAGAGCTTTGTGATGAACTTCAATATGCAGGGGATGGAAAAGACCATTCCTGAGGTATATTCAATGCTGAAATCAGCGGAGGTGGAAATCAAAAAGGAACATCAAGTGTTGATGGTGAATAAAACCACTAAGTTCAAGAAAGTCAAGGGTAAAAAGAACTTCAAGAAGGACGGCAAGGGAGTTGCCGCGCCCGGTAAGCAAGCTGCCGGGAAGAAGTCAAAGAATGGACCCAAGCCTAAGACTAAGTGTTTTTATTGCAAGAGAAGTGGTCACTGGAAGCGGAACTGCCCCAAATACTTAGCGGACAAGAAGGCCGGCAACACTAAAGGTATATGTGATATACATGTAATTGATGTGTACCTTACCAGTACTCGTAGTAGCTCCTGGGTATTTGATACCGGTGCGGTTGCTCACATTTGTAACTCAAAGCAGGAGCTGCGGAATAAGCGGAGACTGGCGAAGGACGAGGTGACGATGCGCGTCGGGAATGGTTCCAAGGTCGATGT
Organism: Triticum aestivum; assembly: GCF_018294505.1. Classification (NCBI taxonomy): domain Eukaryota; kingdom Viridiplantae; phylum Streptophyta; class Magnoliopsida; order Poales; family Poaceae; genus Triticum; species Triticum aestivum. The sequence continues at coordinate 509,450,361 of NC_057806.1, read as the reverse complement.
GATCGCCGTCGGCACGCTACCTCTACATTTACCTACGGGATTAGTTTTAAACCTCAATAATTGTTATTTAGTGCCAGCTTTGAGCATGAACATTGTATCAGGATCTCGTTTAATTCGAGATGGCTACTCATTTAAATCCGAGAATAATGGTTGTTCTATTTATATGAGAGATATGTTTTATGGTCATGCTCCGCTGGTGAATGGTTTATTCTTAATGAATCTCGAGCGTAATGTTACACATATTCATAGTGTGAATACCAAAAGATGTAAGGTTGATAATGATAGTCCCACATACTTGTGGCACTGCCGCCTTGGTCACATAGGTGTCAAACGCATGAAGAAGCTCCATGCAGATGGACTTTTGGAGTCTCTTGATTACGAATCATTTGACACGTGCGAACCATGCCTCATGGGTAAAATGACCAAGACTCCGTTCTCAGGAACAATGGAGCGAGCAACCAACTTATTGGAAATCATACATACTGATGTGTGCGGTCCAATGAGTGTTGAGGCTCGCGGTGGCTATCGTTATGTTCTCACCCTCACTGATGACTTGAGTAGATATGGGTATGTCTACTTAATGAAACACAAGTCTGAGACCTTTGAAAAGTTCAAGGAATTTCAGAGTGAGGTTGAGAATCAACGTGACAGAAAAATCAAGTTCTTGCGATCAGATCATGGGGGAGAATACTTGAGTCACGAATTTGGCACACACTTAAGGAAATGTGGAATAGTTTCACAACTCACGCCGCCTGGAACACCTCGGCGTAATGGTGTGTCCGAACGTCGTAATCGCACTCTATTGGATATGGTGCGATCTATGATGTCTCTTACCGATCTACCGCTGTCATTTTGGGGCTATGCTTTAGAGACTGCCGCATTCACTTTAAATAGGGCTCCGTCGAAATCCGTTGAGACGACACCGTATGAATTATGGTTTGGGAAGAAACCTAAGCTGTCGTTTCTAAAAGTTTGGGGATGCGATGCTTATGTCAAGAAACTTCAACCTGAAAAGCTCGAACCCAAATCGGAAAAATGCGTCTTCATAGGATACCCTAAAGAAACTATTGGGTATACCTTATACCTTAGATCCGAAGGCAAGATCTTTGTTGCCAAGAATGGATCCTTTCTAGAGAAAGAGTTTCTCTCGAAAGAAGTAAGTGGGAGGAAAGTAGAACTTGATGAAGTATTACCTCTTGAACCGGTAAGTGGCGCGACTCAGGAAAATGTTCCTGAGGTGCCTGCACCGACTAGAGAGGAAGTTAATGATGATGATCATGAAACTTCAGATCAAGTTGCTACTGAACTTCGTAGGTCCACCAGGACACGTTCCGCACCAGAGTGGTACGGCAACCCTGTCTTGGAAATCATGTTGTTAGACAACGGTGAACCTTCGAACTATGAGGAAGCGATGGCGGGCCCAGATTCCGACAAATGGCTGGAAGCCATGAAATCCGAGATAGGATCCATGTATGAAAACGAAGTATGGACTTTGACTGACTTGCCCGATGATCGGCGAGCCATAGAAAATAAATGGATCTTTAAGAAGAAGACAGACGCGGATGGTAATGTAACCATCTATAAAGCTCGGCTTGTCGCTAAGGGTTATCGACAAGTTCAAGGGGTTGACTACGATGAGACTTTCTCACCCGTAGCGAAGCTGAAGTCCGTCCAAATCATGTTAGCAATTGCCGCATTCTATGATTATGAGATATGGCAAATGGACGTCAAAACGGCATTCCTTAATGGTTTCCTTAAGGAAGAATTGTATATGATGCAGCCGGAAGGTTTTGTCGATCCTAAGAATGCTGACAAGGTGTGCAAGCTCCAACGCTCGATCTATGGGCTGGTGCAAGCATCTCGGAGTTGGAACATTCGTTTTGATGAGATGATCAAAGCGTTTGGGTTTACGCAGACTTATGGAGAAGCCTGCATTTACAAGAAAGTGAGTGGGAGCTCTGTAGCATTTCTCATATTGTATGTGGATGACATACTGTTGATGGGAAATGATATAGAATTCTTGGAAAGCATAAAGGCCTACTTGAACAAGTGTTTTTCAATGAAGGATCTTGGAGAAGCTGCTTACATATTAGGCATCAAGATCTATAGAGATAGATCGAGACGCCTCATTGGTCTTTCACAGAGTACGTACCTTGACAAGATATTGAAGAAGTTCAATATGGATCAGTCAAAGAAGGGGTTCTTGCCTGTATTGCAAGGTACGAGATTGAGCACGGCTCAATGCCCGACCACGGCAGAAGATAGAGAAAAGATGAGTGTCGTCCCCTATGCCTCGGCCATAGGGTCTATCATGTATGCTATGTTGTGTACCAGACCTGATGTAAACCTTGCCGTAAGTTTGGTAGGAAGGTACCAAAGTAATCCCGGCATGGAACACTGGACAGCGGTCAAGAATATCCTGAAGTACCTGAAGAGGACTAAGGATATGTTTCTCGTTTATGGAGGTGACGAAGAGCTCGTCGTAAAGGGTTACGTCGATGCTAGCTTCGACACAGATCTGGATGACTCTAAGTCACAAACCGGATACGTGTATATTTTGAATGGTGGGGCAGTAAGCTGGTGCAGTTGCAAGCAAAGCGTTGTGGCGGGATCTACATGTGAAGCGGAGTACATGGCAGCCTCGGAGGCAGCACAAGAAGCAATCTGGGTGAAGGAGTTCATTACCGACCTAGGAGTCATACCCAATGCGTCGGGCCCGATGACTCTCTTCTGTGACAACACTGGAGCTATTGCCCTTGCCAAGGAGCCCAGGTTTCACAGGAAGACCAGGCATATCAAGCGTCGCTTCAACTCCATTCGTGAAAGTGTTCAAAATGGAGACATAGATATTTGTAAAGTACATACGGACCTGAATGTGGCAGATCCGTTGACTAAACCTCTCCCTAGAGCAAAACATGATCAACACCAGAACTGTATGGGTGTTCGATTCATCACAATGTAACTAGATTATTGACTCTAGTGCAAGTGGGAGACTGTTGGAAATATGCCCTAGAGGCAATAATAAAATGGTTATTATTATATTTCCTTGTTCATGATAATTGTCTATTGTTCATGCTATAATTGTGTTATCCGGAAATCGTAATACATGTGTGAATACATAGACCACAACACGTCCCTAGTGAGCCTCTAGTTGACTAGCTCGTTGATCAAAAGATAGTCATGGTTTCCTGACTATGGACATTGGATGTCATTGATAACGGGATCACATCATTAGGAGAATGATGTGATGGACAAGACCCAATCCTAAGCATAGCTCAAAGATCGTGTAGTTCGTTTGCTATAGCTTTTCCGAATGTCAAGTATCATTTCCTTAGACCATGAGATTGTGCAACTCCCGGATACCGTAGGAGTGCTTTGGGTGTGCCAAACGTCACAACGTAACTGGGTGACTATAAAGGTACACTACGGGTATCTCCGAAAGTGTTTGTTGGGTTGGCACGAATCGAGACTGGGATTTGTCACTCCGTATGACAGAGAGGTATCTCTGGGCCCACTCGGTAATGCATCATCGTAATGAGCTCAATGTGACCAAGTGGTTGATCACGGGATCATGCATTACGATACGAGTAAAGTGACTTGCCGGTAACGAGATTGAACGAGGTATTGGGATACCGACGATCGAGTCTCGGGCAAGTAATGTACCGATTGACAAAGGGAATTGTATACGGGATTGATTGAATCCTCGACATCGTGGTTCATCCGATGAGATCATCGAGCATGTGGGAGCCAACATGGGTATCCAGATCCCGCTGTTGGTTATTGACCGAAGAGTCGTCTCGGTCATGTCTGCGTGTCTCCCGAACTCATAGGGTCTACACACTTAAGGTTCGGTGACGCTAGGGTTGTTGAGATATTAGTATACGGTAACCCCGAAAGTTGTTCGGAGTCCCGGATGAGATCCCGGACGTCACGAGGAGTTCCGGAATGGTCCGGAGGTGAAGATTTATATATAGGAAGTCAAGTTTCGGCCATCGGGAAAGTTTCAGGGTAATCGGTATTGTACCGGGACCACCAGAAGGGTCCCGGGGGTCCACCGGGTGGGGCCACCTATCCCGGAGGGCCCCATGGGCTGAAGTGGGAGGGGAACCAGCCCCTAGTGGGCTGGTGCACCCCCCATGGGCCTCCCCCTGCGCCTAGGGTTGGAAACCCTAGGGGTGGGAGGCGCCCCACTTGGCTTGGGGGGCACTCCACCCCCCTTGGCCGCCGCCCCCCTTGGAAATCCCATCTCCTAGGGCCGGCGCCCCCCCTAGGGGTCCTATATATAGTGGGGGGAGGGAGGGCAGCCGCACCCTAGCCCCTGGCGCCTTCCTCTCCCTTCTGTGACACCTCTCCCTCTCCTTGAGCTTGGCGAAGCCCTGCCGAGATCATCGTTGCTTCCACCACCACGTCGTCGTGCTGCTGGATCTCCATCAACCTCTCCTTCCCCCTTGCTGGATCAAGAAGGAGGAGACGTCTTCCCAACCGTACGTGTGTTGAACGCGGAGGTGCCGTGTGTTCGGCGCTAGGTCATCGGTGATTTGGATCACGACGAGTACGACTCCATCAACCCCGTTCTCTTGAACGCTTCCGCTCACGATCTACAAGGGTATGTAGATGCACTCCTCTCTCCCTTGTTGCTAGATGACTCCATAGATTGATCTTGGTGACACGTAGAAAATTTTAAAATTCTGCTACGTTCCCCAGCAATAACTTCATCCAGTTCAGCTTAAAAGTCTTCTAAAATATGCCCCTCCCCCCTCAGCACTATTAGTTTAAAACATGAATATACCATAATCTCTTTCCTGGTTCTAGCTGACCAAGAAAGTTTAGTAGAGAAACCTATAACTTCACCCAGTTCAGCATAAAAATCTTCTAAAATACCCCCAACGCTATTAGTTTAAACATGGATCTACCATAATCTCTTTTCCCGGTTCTTGCGGACCAAAAAAGTTCAGCAGAGAAATGCATAACTTCAACCAGTTCAACTTACAAGTCTTCTAAAATACGCCACCCACCCCTCAGCGCTATAAGTTTAAAACATGAATATACCATAATCTCTTTCCTGGATCTTGCAGAGCAAAAAAGTTTGGAAGAGAAACCTATAACTTTAACCAGTACAACATAAAAGTTCTAAAATGCCCCCACCCAACGCTATTAGTTTAAAACATGAATCTACCATAATCTCTTTCATGGTTCTTGTAGACCAACAAAGTTTGGCAGAGAAACATATGACTTCAACCTATTCAGCTTAAAAGTCTTCTTAAATAATCCCCACCAGAGCGTTATTAGTTTAAAACATGAAGCTGCCATGATCTCTTTCCTTGTTCTTGCAGACCAACAAAGTTAGGCAGAGAAACCTATAAGTTCCACCAGCTCAGCTTAAAAGTCTTCTAAAATAGACCCCAACACTATTAGTTTAAAGGGGAATCTACCATATCTCTTTTTTGGTTATTGCAGACCAACAAAGTTTGACAAAGGAACCCATAACTTCAACCAGATCAACTTAAAAATCTTCTAAAATATGCCCCACCCCCCTTAGTGCTAGTAATTTAAAACATGAATGTGCCATAATCTCTTTCTTGGTTCTTGCAGATCAAGAAAAATTGACCGAGAAATCTATAACTTCAACCAGTTCAACTTAAAAGTCTTCTAACATACGCCCCCTCCCCCCTCGGTGCTATACGCTAAAACATGAATTTACCATAATCTCTTTCCTGGTTCTTGCAGACCAAGAAAGTTTGGCAAAGAAACCTATTAACTTCAACCAATTCATCATAAAAGTCTTCTAAAATACCCCCAGCCAGCGTTATTAGTTTAAAACATGAATCTACCATATTCTCTCTTGTGCTTTTTGCAGGCCAACAGAGTTTGGCAAAGGAACCTACACTTCAACATGTTCAACTTGAAAGTCACTAAAATAACCCCCAACAGTAAAACATGAATCTAGTGTAATCTCTTTCAACAAAGTTTGGTACAGGAACCTATAACTTCAACCAGTTTAGCTTGAAAGCCTAAAATACCCCCAAGTGCTATTAGCTTAAAACATGGATCTAATCTCTTTCCTATCTTTTGCAGACTAAGCAATATACCACCCCCCGCCACACTATTAACTTAAAACATGAATCTAAGGTCTTCCCTATTTCTTGCAAACCAAAGAAGATTGACAGAAGAACCTGTAACTTCAACCAACCCCAGGGATATTAGTTTATAACATAAATCAACCATAATATATTTCCTTGTTTTTGGAGACCAACAAAGTTGGGCATAGGAACCTATAACTTAAGCCAGTTCAACAATTACCCCCCCCCCCCCGCCAAACTAGTTCATCTTGAAAGCCTAAAATACCCCCCCCCCACACACACACACAGGTGTTATTAGCTTAAAACATGGATCTACCATAATCTATTTCCTAGCTTTTGCAAACCAATAAAGCTTGGCAAAGGAACCTGTAAGTTCAACCAGTTCAGCAATACCCCTCCCCCCCCCCCCCGCCAAACCAGTTCAGCTTGAAAGCCTAAAATACCCCCCCCCCCACCACCACCACCACACACACACACACACATGTGTTATTAGCTTAAAACATGGATCTACCATAATCTATTTCCTAGCTTTTGCAAACCAATAAAGCTTGGCAAAGGAACCTGTAAGTTCAACCAGTTCAGCAATACCCCCCCCCCCCCCCCGCCGCACTATTAACTTAAAACATGAATCTATAGTAATCTCCTCCCTGCTTCTTCCAAATCAACAAAGATTGACAAAGGAACCTATAACTTCAGCCAGCCCCAGAGATATATTAGTTTAAAACATAAATCAACCATAATATATTTCCTTGTTTTCGCAGACCAACAAAGTTGGGTTGAGGAACCTATAACTTAAGCCAGTTCAGCAATCACCCCCCCCCCCCCCCCACTATTAACATAAAATATGAATCTACAGTAGTCTCTTCCCTGTTTCTTGCAAACCAACAAAGATTAACAAAGGAACCTATAACTTCAACCATCCCCGAAGATATTAGTTTAAAACATAAGTCAACCATAATATATTTCCTTATTTTTGCAGACCAACAAAGTTGGGTTGAGGAACCTATAAGTCAAGCCAGTTCAGCAATCACCCCCCCCCCCCTCCCCACTATTAACTTAAAATATGAATCTAGAATATATTAGTTTAAAACATAAATCAACCATAATATATTTTTCCTTGTATTCGCAGACCAACAAAGTTGGGTCTTAAGCCAGTTCAGCAATCACCCCCCCCCCCCCCTACACTATTAACTTAAAATATGAATCTACAGTAATCTCGTCCCTGGTTCTTGCAAATCAACAAAGATTAACACAAACCAACAAAGATTAACAGAGGAACCTATAACTTGAACCAGCCCCAGAGTTTATAACATAAGTCAACCATAATATATTTCCTTGTTTTCGCAAACCAACAAAGTTGGGTTGAGGAACTTATAACTTAAGCCAGTTCAGCAATCACCCCACCCCCGGCTATTAGCTTAAAACATGAATCTAGAGTAGTCTCTTACCTGTTTCTTGCAAACCAACAAAGATTAACAAAGGAACCTATAACTTCAACCGGCCCCAGAAATAGTAGTTTAAAACATAAGTCAACCATAATATATTTCCTTATTTTTCGCAGACCAACAAAGTTGGGTTGAGGAACCTGTAACTTAAGCCAGTTCAGCAATCACCCCCCCCCCCCCCCGGCTATTAGCTTAAAACATGAATCTAGAGTAGTCTCTTACCTGTTTCTTGCAAACCAACAAAGATTAACGAAGGAACCTATAACTTCAACCGGCCCCAGAAATAGTAGTAGTTTAAAACATAAGTCAATCATAATATATTTCCTTATTTTTCGCAGACCAACAAAGTTGAGTTGAGGAACCTGTAACTTAAGCCAGTTCAGCAATCACCCCCCCCCCCCGGGGGGGGGGGGGGGCTATTAGCTTAAAATATGAATCTACAGTAGTCTCTTACCTGTTTCTTGCAAACCAACAAAGATTAACAGAACCTATAACTTCAAACGGCCCCAGAGATATTAGCTTAAAACATGAATCTACCATAATATATTTCCTGGTTCTTGCACACCTACAAAGTTTGATGTAGAAACCTATAACTTCGAACCAATTTAGCAAAAGAAAAAAGCAAAGTCACACATGAACTCATAACAAGAACAGATTTAATCCATGTCAAAACCGAGAAAACCAAACAAGTACCACATGTCATGCCAAGGAGGCCGCATAGACAAATAGACGCTCATAATGTTCAAAGCTGAAAATATCCGACACCTAAAAAGCAATACAGGGATGCAAAAGGAGATATCTGAGTTTTCCCTTTCTGGATAGTATGAGGCAGAGAAGCTACTAGTGCACTAGTGCAGTTGACGCTTGATTGTCTGTCCCTCTCCGGTAGGTAGCAACCGATTCCACGTCAGGGTGAGGATAGATAACCGCCAGCACACCATCATGGGCCGGGACGAGATTCTGTTCCGCTGCAGGCGAGGAGATCGAGCAAGCCAGTACCTACAGATCACACGTTTCCGTCAGATACAAGTTGTCATACGTGTGTTTTGTTCAGGTAGAGTCAGACAAATCGGAATAATACGATGTTCATTTGTACGAGCTGACTCAACTTATAATAAAATAATTATTCGATCTCATAATATAAAATCATTTTTGACACATAATATAAGAGCATTTCTAACACTAATAAAATAATTACTACATCCTCAGCCTCATAATATAAAAGCATTTTTGACATATAATATAAGAGCGTTTTTGACACTAGACAGAGCGGAGATAGTGCGTGGTTTGTGCGCCTAGCATAGCAGCGTCATTTTATTTTATTTGGAAAAGAAAAGTCAGCACGTGGCTGTGGCTTTGCGTAACCGTATGCGTTAGGCGGGATTGGAGGTAGGCCGAGAATCTGGGAGGCAAAATCGGTTGGACTGAGAGCGAGCTCTTCCCCCAGACAGAAGAGTAGAGCTGACAGACGATAATTTACTGTTCAGACGATAAGTTACTGTAACTTTTTTCCTGTTGTCAGCGCCCTTGGTGATACAGTGATCTGTGTAACCGGCATCTGGTGCCTGTTATTTTTTTACAGCAATTTTGATGTTCTATTATCGGCGCGCCTGCTCCTTTTCCCGTTTAAAAAGCAAACATATTCTACTAACTACTCCACATTGGGGTAGTCAGTTGAGGTGAAGTGCCGTTGCAACCACCACGTGCATATAATAATTATGAGCATGAAACAGACGACACGCCGAGAGAGAAATAGGACAAGCTAGATGGGGAGAGGCAGACAGGGAAGGAGAGACAGGATGAGGTTAGAAGTTTATACTAAAGCGTCCTCGTTACGATTTGGTGCGTCGTGTGGCAGGACATTTGCAGAGCATGTATAGAGTATTTAGAAAAGGAAGAGCACCTAATCAACGAGGAGAACCATGTTACCTACTTCTCCGTCTCATAATATAATATAAGATCATTTTAATACTAATGTAGTGTTAAAAACGCTCTTACATTATAAGACGATGAAGATGAAGGGAGTGGCAGTCCCACTGCACCACGTGCTATCCCAAGGTTTGCTCCGTGGTAAGACTCCCTCCATTCCAAAATAGATGACTCGTTTTATACTAATTTTAGTACAAAGTACAAAATTGGGTCATCTATTTTACAACAGAGGGAGTATGTGTAAGGTTGAGCGCACCTGGTTCGTTACTGCATCTGCAAGTTCCCCAAGTACGTGCTACTAATAAAACCTGTAGGGCCCAGGATTAAGAGGTTGAGAGCGTACCAAAACTTTTGCAGGCCGTCTTTCAACTGATATTTTGGTTCAAGAGAAGCATCCGGCGGGATGAATGGACGTTGCTTTGAGCGAACAAGGATCGACTTCCACTTTGATAGTAAAAAAAAAGAACAAGACAACGAATCTAACGGAAGGGAAGGAGAGGATGCGTGTCCTAAATGCCAGTGGCCATCGCCACGCAGCAGCCCCGCAGTAGCAAATCTGAATTACGTATTTGGACGGCTCGTTCTGCTCAATGTCGTTTACGGTTATGGAAAACAACAGTCGCAAAATTGAGCGGACGTGTGCTCCGATTTAAACGACGCAACTACAGATGTGTGAGAATGAACCCGGCGTTTCCAAGAAAACGACGCAACTATAGGTGTGAGCGCACAGGAATTCTGGCGCATCATATAATGGACAGAAGACTATGAAGCTATGCATTGTCTTGTGCCCCCAAAATAGAGAAGATCATTCGCACATTCTGCAGGAGCTAGGGCTTCGCACAGCCCTTTCGCACCCATCACTGCGTATTTCAAATGTTTCTCGGGCTAAGACAATCCTGATGGCCCCCGCTAGGGGGCAACGTATGCTACCCGAGGTTTCGCAGGGATGAGGCATCAGCAGTGTCCACGAAGGAAAGCAAAGCACCATGCCGAAATCGTCTCATCGTAGCATGAGAAACGTAGTCTCGAATCTCGATGTACCACGAGAACTGCAGACTTGCAACTTACATGCAAGTGAGTAATGGTTTTTGCTTTGTTTCAAATCACCAGTTTGGATTCAATAAGGCCGGCCATTACATGAAAGATGTTCATACATATATATCTATATATCAATCAAAAAACTAATAATTCCTCTAGCAAGCTATGCAACATTCTACCATGACTTCTTAAACTACTGCAGTCAAAACTACAGACCCTATGTAGAACAGAACTCCAGAATTCAATCAAGATAGAATACGCTGATATCAATTTATTATGCAAGCAACAAATATCAACAGATAATGCACATAAAACTATCAAGAGGATATATGTGTGAATTTGTCAGATAAACTTTATTATCTAAGCCACTAGTTCTGATCCGCTTAATTGTACCCGTATTGCACAACCACATACCCACCACGACGATGCAACATTCATCTGCAGCACCTATCCTAGTCTATACCATGACTTGTTAATTAATTACATGATAGCTGAAAGGTTTTCTGTCGGTCTATATTAGTGCAATTAGGATATGCTAGGTGTGACTTATGTCTCACATTCTAAGTATTATGATTAGTTTAGCACTATCCAGGATGATTGGCAGTTATCAATATTCCAGGTAACAACCACAATTTTTTAACTTATGTCAATTATAATATTCCTTACCAAACATCCCAGGAAACTTATGCTCCTTGATTTATCCATGCAAAATTGTGTTTGATCCTCTTAAGTTAGCTAAATCTATTACTATATCCATAATTTTAGCAGAAAAGATATAGCAAACAAAATAACACACTAGGTGCAGAGGTGAGCTTACCTGAAGCAGTACTAAATATCAAGATTGGTTTCCAGATCCACGTTGTAGCTGCAGCAGTAAATTGTGAGCAAACTGGAGCGTTGCCTGGTACTTCTTGTTCTTATCCGCCTCTTCAGTAGCTTGAGCAGAACCAGAAGCAACATTTTGTTGCTGTTGTACCTGAGAGGAGAAATCCGAGTTTACCCTATCAGTGGGGAATGACGTTGACTGATGGAGCTGTGCCAAATTCCCCATCTGGTTATTTGCTGCCAATGGTCCATCATTCATTTGGTGTGGGGGAGGGACTGGTAGGTTGGTATTGCTTGACTGGAAGTTAGACTGGCTAACTGTTCCTAAGGAACCGTAATTGTTTTGAGGAGCGTAATAGTGTTCTGGTTGATACTGCTGCTGTGTAGGGAGAGCAGACACTGGTCCTTGTGTAGGGAGAGGAGGTGGTGGAGGCAAGCTTAAGGTAACCTCAGGGTTGTAAGCAGTATGTATTGGGTGCTGCTCCTGAGCACCGACCATGCCCCCATAGCTTGCTGGAGCTTGCCTGCCGAACTGCTGACCCGATTGCTGAAGATTACCCACCTGCTCAAAGGATAAATAAGAGGTCAGTGTTAGATTTTCATCTTCCCATACGATAAGAAAAGTAGATGCATCATGCAACAGTGATGCCACAGGTCTTCCTGTGGAGCTCGGGGTTACCTGACTATTTGCTGGAACTGTTGACTGCACATTTGGCATAAGTTTAGCTAATGTGGCCATAATATCAGGCTTGAGTGACTGTTCTTGCTGTCCTGCTATTTGGCTCATGGGAAAGCTTGATACACCTGACTGAACTGCTTCCTCACGTAAAGATCCCCGATAATCAGCATCCTGATGATGGTTGCTATTAACAGAGCCCATATTGTAATTTCTTTGCATCGCTAGCATGGTATCACCACCATCATAATAAGCTTGTGACTCTGGTCCAGTCAGTACAGGTCTCTGGACAGCAGCATTGGACATCTGTGGAATGTGCAGTACCACGCCATAAAGGCGCTCTGGACCATCAACTTGCAGAACATTCGTCAGGAAATCAGATGGCGGGACCAAAAACAAAGTAGTTCCTGCATCAACTTTAACAACCCCTGCGCGACTTTTTGAGCCCAAGTACCGCAGAAATTCAGTGTAAGACACAAAATCATCTTCACTGTCTGGTAAGAAGAAGACAATTTCAAAACCCGAAGCATCTCCATAGTGTTTTGCCAGCATATCTAATCCTGTTCTAGCGGAGATATTAACAATGTCCGGCCTGCAAAGAGAAGTGGAATATATGCAAGGTCAGTAAACTATACAAGAAACTTTAGAAAAAAGTTGAAGTTGTTTGTACTCACAAAGGTATCTCAATGCCCCTCCTTATAGGCAAGCAGCGAGCACGACAAACAGGAGATCCACCTTTGGCAATACTGCCACGCCAGAAGTGCCCAAGGGATGACGTTTGGTGTACCGTGCCCTGGATCCGAATAACAGAGCTAAAGCTCTCATCAGCAACTGGCTGAAGACCCTCACTGCCTGCCCTTACATGGTAAGGGTCCATGCCAGCATCCAACCTCACCCTTTTGGCTTCTCTCGGATCAAGCGCATTATGACCAGAATGTCCAGTCAACAAAGATGAGCCAGCTTCAGGTGCTGGAAGGATACCACCAGTGATTGGCATTGCACCATAGTCCAAGTATCTTGATCTTCCACGTCGAGGATCATACCCTTGTGATGTGCCATGACTACTGCGACCAGCACCAAAATAATCAGGTGCGGCATATGGACTATCATTGTACATCTCTGATCTAGGGAACCCAGCAGGCGGTGTTAGGCTATCAAGTTTACTGGGTGCAAGCCCACTGCTGGAGAAAAGAACATGAATCCTTGTATCATTGAAAAGACGCCCATCTAGAAGATTCTTAGCATTAGAAGCTCCTTCAATGGTTGCAAACTCCACAAAAGCATACTGCCTTTCTGGAAAAACCTTGATGTTTGTAACCACACCATGTGCTGCCATAGCCCGCCTTAGTGCCTCCTCATTAACTTTATGTGTATTGGGTAAACCCACCCAGAGAACATTGGTAGGATTTTTCGCCTCTCTCATTCGTACTCCAGCAGAACCCTGACAAACAGAACATGATATGACAGTAAGCAACCCGCAGATCAAAGAGGACAGTACAACAGCAAGAACCAAGAGAAGTAAACAGCAGTACCTTTGCATGTCCAACTCCAATTTCACCGGGTGGCAATGATCCTCTACTGTTGAAGTTGCCTGCTTCCGACCGTTCCTATCCAAATCAGTACAAATAACTAAATAGTAAGACAGCGTTCCTTCAAAAACTGCAGCCTAGAAGTGCTATTCACAAACTCAGTCAAAAATAATAGATGCATACCGCTCTGCCTCTGGACCTCTGGAAATCAACACATAATTCCTTGCCCCCTAAATCTGCCCCATTCAAGGCTCTATGGGCAGAAATGGCATCTTCCAGCTTCTCAAAGTCGATGTATGCAGAAGTTTGATCATGGGAGAATGCAACACCTTCAATCTTCCCAAACTTTTGAAACTCCTCCTCTACCTCCTGCTTTGAAATAGACGGACTAATTCCTCCAACCCATAGGTTCCTAACAGCTCTAGCCTGTAAAAACCAATCAACAAACACAAGTAAGCATCATGAGGGCATAAATCTTTACACAACACCAGCATAGCAATTTCACCATAGAACAAGAAACGATCACCAATCTAGGAGTATTTCTGTACCTACTTATAAAGGATAATGTTCAAAAAAGCGGAAAGCCACAGCTTAGAGCAATGGGCGCTTAAGCGCGTTTGAGCATTTTTTTTAAACTTGGCCAGAATTTGACTGTTTTGTGCATCTAAAATAAGAAAATAGGAAACATGGCACATGGGTAGTTGAAGTAGCATCTAAAATGCACTTAACATAACAAATACACATCAGTTTCACACAGCAAGAAAAATGACAACTAAAATGCAGTTCAGTTCAAATAGTCATAGCCAAATGCAGATCATGTAGCCATGATTTGGCCAGAATCTGAAGGAAACAGCTCCCATACAGACCCTAATAATAAGATAAATGACATACTGCCATCATTGCACAAGCAGCTAAGCAGAAGCAGTTCAAAAACAGCCAAATTCTGGCCAAAATTTTAAAATACGCTTAATCTACCGCTTAGGGCAGAAGCGAAGCATTTTGCCATCGCTTGCCGCGCTCCCCTGGACCGGACCACCCCCGTCGCCGCAGATCCGGTGTGCCGCCGCTCGAATAACTACATGCATCAGAGCTGCTGGAGGCCTCAGCCCACACCGCCTAAATAAACCACAAATCACAAGCACCGAAGTCCTAATTACCGGAAAATTCACATCATACTGCAGCCAGATCCCGGGGGGATCCAAGGTGGGAGCGGATCGGAGTGGGGGAAGGAGGGAGGGGGTGAGAAGTTACCGGCCGGGCGAACTCGACCCGGATGAAGGCGCCCTTGACCTTGGACCCGCGGAGCGCCTCGAGGGCGGCCCGGGACTCGGCGACGGAGCGGAAGAGGACGAACGCGTAGCTGCGGGAGCCGGCGCGCGTGACGGCGCAGTCTAGCGCCTCGTGCGGGGCGAAGGCCGCCATGACGTCGTCCTCGCCCGCGTGCGCGGGCAGGTTGCCGACCCACAGCGCGTTCGTCTCGTGGGCGGCCCCTGGCGCGGCGGCGGGGGCGGCGGCGGCCGCGGAGCCGGAGGGCTCCGACTCCTTCGGCGGGGAGGCCGACGGGCTGGAGGCCTCGGAGGGCCCCGCGGGCGGCGGCTCCGACGACATCGCCGGCGGCGGGATCAGGGCAGGGAGAGGTCGCCGGGGCCTAGGGTTAGGTTGTGGGGAATTGGGCTGGAGCGTCTGCGATGGGGAACGGAACGGGTGTGGGGGATCCGGCCCGCGGGTCGGACTGTATATACTGCGGTCTGCGGGCGGGGCAGGGACGACTGCGCGCCTGCGCCGAGTCCGTGGGCGGCACCGCTTCTATCCTTTTTTTTTAGGGTAGCACCGCTTCTTATCCTTGCTCCAACATCCACACACGGCACCTATTCCCATCACCGCTCAGGAAAAAAAAAAAGATTGACCTTGTATAAGCCGCATCCGGCGCCGTCCGATCCTACGCGATCGTGTGACGCGGGCGCCTGTGTGTCCTCACGCGAAGGTAGTCCATCTTGTGCTAGCGTCCCCGTGAATGCCTATCCCTCTTACACTTACTTCACACGCAAGCTTTGCCAGATAGCCATCCAACCCAATAAGAGTCGCGCAAGGGGCGATCGATCGGTTTGTCCACGCCAGCAGCGCTATGAAATAAAAACAACTGGAGACGCGCGAGCGCTGGTTGGTCTAGAAGAAAGAGGGAGGAGAAGGAAATCGCTTGGGTCCCTTCTCTGCCGACGTACGCCACTTCCTTTTCTTTGACCCCATCACATCACACGCAACCTCCCATCCCCTCGTCCCTCTCACAGCGCCGCCCCGATCCACCCACCTCGCCGTGGTTCAGCCGATGGCGCCGCGGTTCTGCTCGGGCGCCATCGCCTGAAGGTCGCCGTTGCCGTCGACGAGGACAGATGGGAGGATGCCGCCGCAATGGATCTGCTCCCCGTTCCCCTCCACCATCGGTGGCCATGTGCGGGTGTCTCCCGGGATCCAGGTGTGGTCTCGCCGCCATTGATTCCAGAGGAGAAAGGGGTGCTCTTCCATGTCAGCTAGATGAGAAATAGGAGGACTAAGGCGCCGGCGAACAAATCCGACCTAGATCTTTTGGCCACAGCCGCATCACACCATTACCCAATCCCGATCTCTCTGCTGCTCTTCTCCAGCCTCGCCACCGCCTGCTACTCCACTTATAATCTCCCTCGCCACGCCACCATCACCTACTTCCTGTGCTGCCGTGGCGAGAAGATGGTGGTGGGGACGGTGGCACCGGTGGGGAGATGGGTGCACCGCCGCCGTAGGCGCTGCTAGCGCCACCGCCCGCGTCAGGCGGCCACCGCGACAGAGGGGATCGTCAAGAGGCCCAGTATAACCATACGCCGGGTCTCTACGCCTCAAGGGACCCCGGATTCAGTCATATCAAGAAGTATTGCTAGATGATTCAAGTGCTCCGTGAATTACTTTCAGGCATGTGATGTCTTTCATTGGATCAAAAAGCACACCAAGCTTAATCAGGTAGTTATTACTGCTCTGAAAGACATACGTAGTTGTTGATTGCTTCTGCTGTTTTCAGTTAGTTAACTTTGTTGTTTCGATATACCACCACATGTCTGAAATTGCCTTGCGGAGAGTGGGACGATTCATTTGACTTCATAGTTTTTGGAATTTGATTTTGGTATAATGTGGAACTAGAATTTGGAATCTATGTATTGCAGAATTTGATGGTACAATGCATAACTCTAATTAATCGTGTAATCTAAACAGAAAAGGTTAGCGAGCTTCTACAATCTTGGTACTTCTGTTATCTATACCACTATGATTGCTAGATGTTTTTGTAGCTTGACTATCATGGGCCTGGTTTCATGGAACCGATCACACAGTTTTGGGTGACGCCATCTATATATCTAACAAAAGCCTGAGGACCGGGACCTCGTCTGGGACATCGAGGTGAGACCCCAATGCTCCGCTCTTTCGGTTCTATCCGCGTAAGATTCTGCGGCGGTCTCCTTCGGTGGGAGAAATATTTGCCTCTTTGAGCCCGGATTTCAGTTTGTACGAGTTGAGGCTCGGTTTTCCTTCTGCATAAAGGTTACTTTACATGCCAGGGATTATGAGAATTTTTTTTGGTTTGCATTGCAATTATGCTTGCTGATTTGGTTGCGGGCTGGATTTCTACAGGCAGCGTTGGTGTTGAGTGGGTGGCCCAACAAGAAGAGGAAAGAACTGAATAGCGAAAAGAAAGGCGAAGACAACAACCATGAAGGTCAGGACAACGACGAGGCTCAGTGTCGAAGAAGCCGAGGGTGGTATGGTCAGGTGAGCTCGGGATTGACATAAAAAACACCTCCCGACGTTACCTTTTGCTTTCTGTTAAATGTTCTTGCAGGTTGCAGCAAACCCATTCATGTTGCGTCCTTTCTCTTACTGTTGGTTGCAGAGGCTGTACCTAAAAGAATACTTCAACTTATGAACATGGAGAAGTTCACTAGGGAAAATATTGCAAGTCATCTACAAATATCACAGCATGGCATTTATTCCCACAATCATCTTTATCTATTCAAGTGTTATCTCTTCGATTCATGATTCGTGAGCATGTGATGCACAAAGAGAAACTT
The DNA here is from genome assembly GCF_018294505.1 of Triticum aestivum. Classification (NCBI taxonomy): domain Eukaryota; kingdom Viridiplantae; phylum Streptophyta; class Magnoliopsida; order Poales; family Poaceae; genus Triticum; species Triticum aestivum. The sequence goes on along the minus strand of NC_057806.1, from coordinate 509,432,748 downwards.
TTATAGAATTGTGTAGGATCTAGAAGTAGATGTGTCTAAAGGGGGGGTGATTAGACACTTGGTGCTAAAGTTGCAATTTTTAAGCTTTTTCGGTTTAAGTGGGGTTTAGGCACAATTTCAGCACACACAATACATATCAAGCAAGCATGCAAAGAGTATATGAGCAGCGGAATGTAAAGCATACAACTTGCAAGAATGTAAAGGGAAGGGTTTGGAGAGATCAAACGCAATTGGAGACACGGATGTTTTTCCCGTGGTTCGGATAGGTGGTGCTATCCTACATCCACGTTGATGGAGACTTCAACCCACGAAGGGTAACGGTTGCGCGAGTCCACACAGGGCTCCACCCAAGGGCAGCGGTTGCGCGAGTCCACACAGGGCTCCACCCACGAAGGGTCCACGAAGAAGCAACCACCCACAAAGGGTCCACGAAGAAGCAACCTTGTCTATCCCACCATGGCCATCGCCCACGAAGGACTTGCCTCACTAGCGGTAGATCTTCACGAAGTAGGCGATCTCCTTGCCCTTACAAACTCCTTGGTTCAACTCCACAATCTTGTCGGAGGCTCCCAAGTGACACCTAGCCAATCTAGGAGACACCACTCTCCAAGAAGTAACAAATGGTGTGTAGGTAATGAACTCCTTGCTCTTGTGCTTCAAATGATAGTCTCCCCAACACTCAACTCTCTCTCATAGGATTTGGATTTGGTGGAAACAAGATTTGAGTGGAAAGCAACTTGGGAAGGCTAGAGATCAAGATTCATATGGTAGGAATGGAATATCTTGGTCTCAACACATGAGTAGGTGGTTCTCTCTCAGAACATATGAGTTGGAATGGTGTGTGTGTTCTGATGGCTCTCTCTTCGAATGAGAAGGAGGTGGAGGGGTATATATAGCCTCCACACAAAATCCAACCGTTACACAGTTTTCCAATCTCGGTGGGACCGAATCAATAAACTCGGTCGGACCGAAAATGTAAACCTAGTGACCGTTAGTGATTTCGGTGGGACCAACTGGATCAACTCGGTGGGACCGATGTGCTAGGGTTAGGGTAAATCCAAAACTCGGTTTGACCGATTACTCAAACTCGGTGGGACCGATTTGGGTAATAAGTGAAACTGAGATTTGGTCAAGCAAACTCGGTGGGACCGATTGCATATCTCGGTGGGACCGAGAATATTGCAATGGGTAACAGAGAGTTTGCAAGCCCATCTCGGTGAGACCGAGATCCCATCGGTGATACCGAGCTGATTAGGGTTTGGCAGTGGCTTATGACAAGTGAAACTCGGTGGCGCCGGATAGGAAGAATCGGTAGGACCGAGTTTGGCTTAGGGTCTAGGTCATATGTGGATATGGGAAAGTAGTTGAGGATTTTGGAGCATATCATTAAGCACATGAAGCAAGAGGCTCATTAAGCAACACCTCATCCCTCCTTGATAGTATTGGCTTTTCCTATGGACTCAATGTGATCTTGGATCACCAAAATGTAAAAGTGAAGAGTCTTGAGCTTGAAGCTTTAGCCAATCCCTTGTCCTTAGCATCTTGAAGGAGTTCCCACAACCTTTAGTCCATGCCACTCCATTGTTGAACTTATCTGAAACATGCTAGATAGAAGTGTTAGTCCAACAAGAGATATGTTGTCATCAATTATCAAAACCACCTAGGGAGCACTTGCGCTTTCAATCTCCCCCTTTTTGGTAATTGATGGCAACATACATCAAAGCTTTAGATAAAGATATACAGAACAACAAGTAAAGCTTTGGAAGAACATGTAGCAAGCATAGGCTCCCCCTACATGTATGCACTCATGTAAATATGAAATATAGAGGCATGTGAGAGCATAATCATGACAGAGTAGGCAATGTGTTACATGTATCTTGGCCATATGCATCAGAGCAAAAGATTATTAAGGAAAAATACCTTCATGCTCATGAGTCCTTCTTGCAAACAGTATGTACATAAGCAAGAACTCCTCATACTCATGATTTTGATGCATATACTTACCTTGTGGTCTCGAGTTGGCTTAGGATGGAATGAACCTGCACAAACAAGGTTAGATAACACAGGTACGTCCACTAGCCAGAGCAAACAAAGGAAACCACAAGAATGCCAAGACTGGGATGACATGCAGAGAGTGAGTACAAGGTACCACATTTGATTCAACATGTCCCCAAGAATAAAATCAGAGCTGAATAGAACTTAATTCAAATGAGTTCATATGAACATGTCTTTCCCCCAGAAGGACATGTGGCATCTCTCCTCTTGAACATCAAGCATCTGGGATCCTTGAGTATTTCTCTCCCCCTTGAGGTCTCTCTCTCCCCCTTAATACTTTCTCTCTTGTAGGTTTGGTCCTTGAGACTGTTTCTCTCCCTTGATGTGATCTCTCTCTCCTACAAGCTTTGATGTGAACTCTCTCTCCCCCTTTGACATCAATTTCCAAGAAGGTTTTGCCTGGAATCCGTCGAATAGGTTTGGTCCTTGAGATTTAGTACAAAGCAGAGGATAAAATTGTGATGCTTGTGGAGGACAAGATTCATTGAGTGGAGCTGGATCAGAAGAAATGTAGAACAAGTGGCAAAGTGGTTTTCTGATTGCAAAGTCGGTGGCACCGAGTGGCATATTTCGGTGGTACCGAAAAGATTCGGTTTGACCGAAATTTGCAAGTCGGTGAAACCGAGTTTACACAGAGAAAAACACTTGTCACATCAGCTCATTAGTCAAGTAAGATCTCACAAAGATTTGCAAAGAATTAGCTGAAGGATTTGCAAGGAATTTGATGCAGAAATATGCAGAACAAGAACAAAAAGGAAAAGAGTGAGAGTTTCTAGATGAAGTTTTTTTTGTTTGAGAGAGAAGGAAACAAATATGCTAGGAACAAATGCAATAACTCAGAAAAGGACACAAGAGAACTTCATCTAGAATTGGGCGGTGACATAGTCACCTATGTTAGAGTATATTGACTTAGGAGTCAAGTGAGGACACTTGATCATAGGTCATACTCATCGTTTAAGCTCAAAATGGGGTTACCATTTTTCGTTTAAGCATCTTGATGTATTCACATCTTGTTGAGTTGCTTTGACTCATGTCTTGGAGTAAAGCTTCTCTAAGATGGAATGACATACCTTGGGTGGTGATGTGGTTCTTGCTCATGTAGTTGAACTTGTGTGGGTGCTCAGGGTTGATGTAGTTCATCAGGAGTTGGGAGCACCACTTGGAGTTTGAGTTCATCTACCTACATGGGTTAGTTCTTGCAAGGAAGAGCACTTGTGTATCCAAAAATGACAATCATGAAGCTTAACATAGAATTTGTCAAAGGATATGTTTGAATGGTTTTGTGCTTCCTTGTCTTCAACCACTATTGTGTAGAGTCTTGGTCTTGTAGAGATTGCTCAAGATGTGAGTGAGTCGCAATCTCATGGAATTAGATTCAACCAAGCACCTACATGGGTTAGACAACATGCAAGGTGCAAATATATCCAAGACATAAGATAGTTATCATAAGAGATACATCATGGATTAGTTATAAGCTCATGTCTTGCATGTATCCAATGGAGTTTCTACTCCAAGTTCGAAGCATCAATGATGTTCAATTCTCCTCTCAACCTGCAAAACACTTTCTCATCAAGCGGTTTAGTGAATATATCCGCTAATTGCTTATCGGTGCGAACATGCTTAAGGTTGATGTCACCCTTAGCAACATGATCTCGAATGAAATGATGACGAACTTCAATATGCTTAGTTCGAGAATGTTGTACAGGATTATGACCAATTTTGATAGCACTTTCATTGTCACAAAGCAGTGGAACATGTTTCACATAAATCCCATAATCTTTAAGAGTTTGGGTCATCCAAAGTAATTGAGCACAACATGAACCAGCGGCAATGTATTCCGCTTCGGCGGTGGATAAGGATACCGAGTTTTGTTTCTTGGAAGACCAAGACACAAGAGATCTACCAAGAAATTGACAAGTACCCGAAGTGGACTTTCTATCAACCTTGTCTCCGGCATAATCTGAGTCGGAATAGCCAACAAGATCAAAAGAAGACCTCTTAGGATACCAAATGCCAAAATTTGGTGTATGGATTAAATATCTCACTATCCTTTTCACAGCCTTAAGATGACAATCTTTAGGAGCAGCTTGATATCGTGCACACATGCACACACTTAGCATAATATCGGGACGTGAAGCACATAGGTATAACAATGAACCAATCATAGAGCGATAAACCTTTTGATCAACAGGTTCACCATCTTTGGTCAAATCATTATGTCCACTAGTAGGCATGGGTGTAGACATACCTTTGCATTCTTGCATATTGAACTTCTTGAATAAGTCCTTGGTGTACTTTGTTTGAGAGACAAATGTACCTTCCTTAGTTTGCTTGATTTGCAACCCGAGAAAGAATTTGAGTTCACTCATCATAGACATCTCAAACTTCTCTGACATTAGCTTTCCAAACTTTTCACTAAAGAGAGGGTTAGTTGAACCAAATATGATGTCATCAACATAAATTTGGCATACAAATAGTTCTCCATTAACCCTTTTAGTAAAAAGAGTAGAATCAATTTTACCAATTTCAAAACCACTTGTAGTAAGGAATTTGGTCAAGCATTTATACCATGCTCTAGGAGCTTGTTTAAGACCATAAAGAGCTTTGTGAAGTTTGTAAACATGATTTGGTTTCTTAGGATTGACAAAGCCGGGAGGTTGTTTGACATAAACTTCCTCCTCTATTTCTCCATTTAGAAAAGCACTTTTAATGTCCATTTGGTACAAGGTGATATTATGGTGATTAGCATAGGCAAGTAAGATGCGAATGGACTCAAGTCTAGCAACGGGAGCATACGTCTCACCATAGTCCATACCTTCGACTTGTGTGTATCCTTGGGCGACGAGACGTGCTTTGTTGCGGACCACTTGTCCATCTTCATCTTGCTTGTTGCGAAACACCCATTTGGTACCAATGATGTTGTGGTTGTTGTCGGGCTTCTCAACCAATGTCCAAACTTGGTTTCTCTCAAAATTATGTAGCTCTTCATGCATAGCGTTTATCCAATCCGGATCTTCCAATGCTTCTTCAACCTTCATTGGTTCAATGCTAGAGATGAATGAATAGTTTTCACAAAAGTTAGCTAAACGAGTTTTTGAGCGAGTGATTCTCCCGGTTTGTATATCATTGAGGATTTGCTCGACGGGATGATCTTTGGCAATTCTTGCTCGAACTCGTGAGAGCTTTTGCTTGGGTCTTCGTTGAACATCTTCTTCATCTTGTTCTTCTTCTTGGCCTTCTTCATTGTTGACGTCGTCGTTCTCTTGTCGTGGTGGAGAAGGAGGTTGTTGATGTTCATCTTGACGTACTTCCTCGTTTTCTTCATCTTGGTGTGTCCCACTTGTGGATGCTTCCGTGTCGATTCTTGGTTCACCTTGTTGTGAAGTAGAAGCTTCCACTTGGACGGATGAAGTACTCTCCTTCACCTCTGTTGGACGAATTTTGCCAATGGACAAATCTTGAATTGCTTCTGAAGGGTCTTTGTCTCCTACATCAATTGGCAATTGCTCTACTTGCGAGCCATTAGATTCATCAAACTTCACATCTACCGTCTCTTCAACCTTTCGGGTGAAATTGTTGTAGACACGGTAAGTGTGAGAGTTTGATCCATAACCAAGTAGAAAACCTTCATGAGATTTAGGAGCAAACTTTGAACGACGATGCTTATCAAGAATGTAGCACTTTGAGCCGAATACTCGAAAGTATCCAACTTGAGGCTTGTTACCGGTGAGGAGCTCGTATGCCGTCTTGCCGAGTAGCTTGTGAAGATATAAGCGATTTGTTGCGTGACAAGCTGTCTCAACCGCTTCTGCCCAAAAGTGCTTTGGCGTCTTGTATTCATCAAGCATTGTTCTTGCCATTTCGATGAGCGTCCGGTTCTTCCTCTCAACAACTCCATTTTGTTGAGGTGTGTATGTAGCCGAGAACTCGTGTGAAATCCCTTCTTCGTCAAGAAAGGTGTCCACATTTGCGTTCTTGAACTCCGTTCCGTTGTCACTCCGAACCTTCTTGATCTTCACATCAAACTGATTTTGGGCTTTCCTAGCGAAGTTTCTGAAGATCTTCTGGACCTGCGACTTGTCATTAAGAAAGAACACCCACGTAAATCTTGAAAAATCATCAACTATAACTAGACCAAAAGAATTTCCACCGAGACTCTTGTAGGCATTGGGACCAAAAAGATCCATGTGAAGCAGCTCGAGTGGCCTCCTTGTGGTCATGATGTTCTTCACGGGATGTCTTCCTCCAACCTGTTTACCTGCTTGACAAGCACTGCAAAGTCTATCCTTATCAAATATGACATCGTTAACTCCAAGGATATGATTTCCTTTAATAAGCTTGTCAAGGTTTCTCATGCCAACGTGACCTAGTCGTCTATGCCACAACCAGCCTTTTGAGGATTTAGCAACAAAGCAAGTTTTAGGTTGTGCCTTTTTAGAGAAATCGACAATGTAAAGATCACCTCTACGCATACCCGTAAAGACCATTTTATGATTGTCTCGACGAAATACTTGGCAATCTACCTCAGTAAATAGGACATTCAAACCGAAATCAGCAAGTCTAGATACTGAAAGTAAGTTGTAGCCAAGAGATTCAACGAGCATGACATTTTGAATGGAACTATCATGTGAGATGGCCACCTTACCAAGGCCAACCACTTTACCCTTTGAATTATCACCAAAGGTGACATATTTTCGAGGGCCGTTGTTTTCAGCAAGTTCACGGAACATCTCTTCATCTCCGGTCATATGATCAGTGCATCCACTATCAAGAACCCATTCCTTTCCTCCTGATTCATATCCCCGAAGATTTGCCATAAGACCAAAATGTCTCATTGCATTATCAAGATCGGAGTCACTATCATCATCATCATAATATTCATGTTCATCATGATCTCGTGACTCATCATTTCCTAGAGAGGGTAATTCATTAGATAAATGATCAAAGTGGTTACTTTTATGAATTCTTATAGCTTTGAGTATGATATCATTAATGATTCCAACATCTCCTTTAGCATGCTTAAGATTGGCAAGTTCAAGAAGACATTTGCCAAAACTAGGATCACTAGAGTTCATCTTACTCAAGGCAATAGATTTATGGAGAATTTCATCCAAAGTTTTCAAGGAGTGATTGGGAAACCGTTCCTCAAGAAATTTCCATATAGTATAGGCGCAATTTTGAGTAGGCAAACTAGCAATCAAATCTTTGGGCAATCCTCTAATGATGAGCTCAATAGTTCTAAGATTGCGAATCATGTCAATATCTTCATCTAGGGTAGGATGCAAGGGATCAATATGGGGTGCACAAGGGCTAGCAATATACTTATTCAAATGATATTGATTGAAGATTACAAGCATCTCATTTTTCCACTCATGAAAATACTTTCCATCAAGAATAGGCACTCTATGTCTAAGACTCCCTAGAGTAGACACATCCATCTTCCTCCAATGGTGATTAAACCAAGGCAATGGAGACCAAAGCTCTGATACCACTTGTAGGATCTAGAAGTGGATGTGTCTAAAGGGGGGGGGGTTGATTAGACACTTGGTGCTAAAGTTGCAATTTTTAAGCTTTTTCGGTTTAAGTGGGGTTTAGGCACAATTTCAGCACACACAATACATATCAAGCAAGCATGCAAAGAGTATATGAGCAGCGGAATGTAAAGCATGCAACTTGCAAGAATGTAAAGGGAAGGGTTTGGAGAGATCAAACGCAATTGGAGACACGGATGTTTTTCCCGTGGTTCGGATAGGTGGTGCTATCCTACATCCACGTTGATGGAGACTTCAACCCACGAAGGGTAACTGTTGCGTGAGTCCACACAGGGCTCCACCCAAGGGCAACAGTTGCGCGAGTCCACACAGGGCTCCACCCACGAAGGGTCCACGAAGAAGCAACCACCCACAAAGGGTCCACGAAGAAGCAACCTTGTCTATCCCACCATGGCCATCGCCCACGAAGGACTTGCCTCACTAGCGGTAGATCTTCACGAAGTAGGCGATCTCCTTGCCCTTACAAACTCCTTGGTTCAACTCCACAATCTTGTCGGAGGCTCCCAAGTGACACCTAGCCAATCTAGGAGACACCACTCTCCAAGAAGTAACAAATGGTGTGTAGGTAATGAACTCCTTGCTCTTGTGCTTCAAATGATAGTCTCCCCAACACTCAACTCTCTCTCATAGGATTTGGATTTGGTGGAAAGAAGATTTGAGTGGAAAGCAACTTGGGAAGGCTAGAGATCAAGATTCATATGGTAGGAATGGAATATCTTGGTCTCAACACATGAGTAGGTGGTTCTCTCTCAGAACATATGAGTTGGAATGGTGTGTGTGTTCTGATGGCTCTCTCTTCGAATGAGAAGGAGGTGGAGGGGTATATATAGCCTCCACACAAAATCCAACCGTTACACAGTTTTCCAATCTCGGTGGGACCGAATCAATAAACTCGGTCGGACCGAAAATGTAAACCTAGTGACCGTTAGTGATTTCGGTGGGACCGACTGGATCAACTCAATGGGACCGATGTGCTAGGGTTAGGGTAAATCCAAAACTCGGTTTGACCAATTACTCAAACTCGGTGGGACCGATTTGGGTAATAAGTGAAATTGAGATTTGGTCAAGCAAACTCGGTGGGACCAATTGCATATCTCGGTGGGACCGAGAATATTGCAATGGGTAACAGAGAGTTTGCAAGCCCATCTCGGTGAGATCGAGATCCCATCGGTGATACCGAGCTGATTAGGGTTTGGCAGTGGCTTATGACAAGTGAAACTCGGTGGCGCCGGATAGGAAGAATCGGTAGGACCGAGTTTGGCTTAGGGTCTAGGTCATATGTGGATATGGGAAAGTAGTTGAGGATTTTGGAGCATATCATGAAGCACATGAAGCAAGAGGCTCATTAAGAAACACCTCATCCCTCCTTGATAGTATTGGCTTTTCCTTTGGACTCAATGTGATCTTGGATCACCAAAATGTAAAAGTGAAGAGTCTTGAGCTTGAAGCTTTAGCCAATCCCTTGTCCTTAGCATCTTGAAGGAGTTCCCACAACCTTTAGTCCATGCCACTCCATTGTTGAACTTATCTGAAACATGCTAGATAGAAGTGTTAGTCCAACAAGAGATATGTTGTCATCAATTATCAAAACCACCTAGGGAGCACTTGCGCTTTCAAATTGGCACCAACCTTATGTGCAAAGTGGCCTTGTTGTCATGTATCAAATTATATAAGAGGGACGACTTTTGACCAATTTTTTTGAAAAATAGATTCTTATGCAGAGTCCTTATCCCGTTATTTTATTAGTATCGACATGCCTATCAGTTGCAAAGCAGTTACTAATTTGGCATTATAGTGGTGTCCATGCAAAATGAGTTAAATAGTTTAATCTTATAGTTCCATATTTTCACCTCCCGTTATAGGTGTTGAGTATTGTTGGCTACATATTCTAGTCATTGCATATAGTGGCTTGTGAAGCATAATCATGAATTGCATATTAGTGTAATTAAGTAGGTTTAGAGTGTGATCTACTGACTAACATGGCTCGGTAAAGGCCTTTCTTAAAAATTTAAAGAGTACTTCTTGATTGAAAGTTCATACATGGTAGCCGTTTCCACAAGTAATAAATATTTTTAGATTTTTTCCAAGATCTTAAGATTATCATCTTCTGTTACATCACCGGTGACACTGACCTATTAATTACTATCTCCATGTTACATAAGCTTATAAGCGAAAAGCTGGGTGAGGAAGTCTGCAATCCGAGTTTAAGCTTCCCCTGTTAAAAAACTTGCAAAGTGAGAGGCTTAACTTCTTGAAAGCAGTAGCATAGTTTTGAGGATGAGTGAGACACATTCAGAAATTACAGACTCCTTAACATACAATGATCTCCTTGTTTCTTCTTACAAAGAGTGTCGAGTGCCATGGCTGTATGCTTATATCATAAAGACATCTAACCTTAATTTAGTTGTGTATTGAATAGGTTCCTCTGCCATCCTGAGCTAGAGGTTGGGAACCGTATAACTCTACCTGCATCTTGCCCATGCATGGTATTCCATTTATCTTTTTTATCAAAGGTGGTGCGATTTCATTACGTGAAAAACATTCTATGGTCTTCTGATTCTACCTATATTTGGCAATTGTTTTATCCCTTGGTGGACAATGTATGTCTATTGTTCTTTTTAACCTATTACATTTTATAACTGCTCAAGACTAGTCAACTTCTGTGGAGAGCTACTAATAGTTCAGCCCTTCATGCAGAGTTCAAAAGGTTGTCAAAGTGCTTCTTTCCAATTGATATGAGATAACATAAACTTTCATGATTATCAAGAAATAAAAATCCAAGAAAGCATGCAACTTCTAGATGTTGATTAATATAAATTTGAGATGTTAGTTCTGAACTTGTTCCTTTCTCTCATGAAGTAATTGTTGGGGAACATAGTAATTTCAAAATTTTCCTACGCACACGCAAGATCATGGTGATGCACAACAATGAGAAGGGAGAGTGTTGTCTACGTACCCTCGTAGACCGGAAGCGGAAGCATTATAACAACGCAGTTGATGTAGTCGTACGTCTTCACGGCCCGACCGATCAAGCACCGAAACTACGGCACCTCCGAGTTTTTGCACACGTTCAGCTCGATGACGATCCCCGGACTCTGATCCATCAAAGTGCCGGGGATGAGTTCCATCAGCACGATGGCGTGGTGACAATCTTGATGTTCTACTGTCGCAGGGCTTCGCCTAAGCACCGCTACAATATTATCGAGGATTATGGTGGAAGGGGGCACCACACACGGCTAAGAGATCAATGATCAATTGTTGTGTCTCTGGGGTGCCCCCCTGCCCCCGTATATAAAGGAGTGGAGGAGGGGGCCGGCCAAGGAGGGTGGCGCGCCCAAAGGGGGGAGTCCAACTCCCACCGGGAGTAGGACTCCCCCTTTTCCTATTAGGAGTAGGAGAGGGAAGGAAGAGGAAGGAGGGAGGAAGGAAAGGGGGGGGGGGCGACCCCCCTCCCAATTCGGATTGGGCTTGGGGGGCGCGCCCCCTCCCTTGCTCCTTTCCCCTACTTTCCACTAAGGCCCAATAAGGCCCATATACCTCCCGGGGGGTTCCGATAACCTCCCGGTGATCCGGTATTGTCCCAATCTCACCCGGAACCTTTCCGGTGTCCAAATATAGTCGCCCAATATATCGATCTTTATGTCTCGGCCATTTCGAGACTCCTCGTCAAGTCCGTGATCACATCTGGGACTCCAAACAACCTTCGGTACATCAAAATATATAAACTCATAATGAAACTGTCATCATAACGTTAAGCGTGCGGACCCTACGGGTTCGAGAACAATGTAGACATGACCGAGACACGTCTCCGGTCAATAACCAATAGCGGAACCTGGATGCTCATATTGGCTCCTACATATTCTACGAAGATCTTTATCGGTCAGACCGCATAACAACATACGTTGTTCCCTTTGTCATCAGTATGTTACTTGCCCGAGATTCGATCATCGGTATCTCAATACCTAGTTCAATCTCGTTACCGGCAAGTCTCTTTACTCGTTCTGTAATACATCATCTTGCAACTAACTTATTAGTTGCATTGCTTGCAAGGCTTAAGTGATGAGCATTACCGAGAGGGCCCAGAGATACCTCTCCGACAATCGGAGTGACAAATCCTAATCTCGAAATACGCCAACCCAACAAGTACCTTCGGAGACACCTGTAGAGCACCTTTATAATCACCCAGTTACGTTGTGACGTTTGGTAGCACACAAAGTGTTCCTCCGGTAAACGGGAGTTGCATAATCTCATAGTCATAGGAACATGTATAAGTCATGAAGAAAGCAATAGCAACAAACTAAACGATCAAGTGCTAAGCTAACGGAATGGGTCAAGTCAATCACATCATTCTCCTAATGATGTGATCCCGTTAATCAAATGACAACTCATGTCTATGGTTAGGAAACATAACCATCTTCGATCAACGAGCTAGTCAAGTAGAGGCATACTAGTGACACTCTATTTGTCTATGTATTCACACATGTATTATGTTTCCGATTAATACAATTCTAGCATGAATAATAAACATTTATCATGATATAAGGAAATAAATAATAACTTTATTATTGCCTCTAGGGCATATCTCCTTCAGTCTCCCACTTGCACTAGAGTCAATAATCTAGTTCACATCCCCATGTGATTTAACACCAATAGTTCATATCACCATGTGATTAACACTCATAGTTCACATCGTCATGTGACCAACACCCAAAGGGTTTACTAGAGTCAATAACCTAGTTCACATCGCTATGTGATTAACACCCAAAGATACTAGGGTGTGATCATGTTTTGCTTGTGAGAGAAGTTTAGTCAACGGGTCTGCCACATTCAGATCCATAAGTATTTTGCAAATTTCTATGTCAACAATGCTCTGCACGGAGCTACTCTAGCTAATTGCTCCCACTTTCAATATGTATCCAGATTGAGATTTAGAGTTATCTGGATCAGTGTCAAAACTTGCATCGACGTAACCCTTTACGACGAACCTTTTGTCACCTCCATAATCGAGAAACATATCCTTATTCCACTAAGGATAATTTTGACCAATGTCCAGTGATCTACTCCTAGATCACTATTGTACTCCCTTGCCAAACTCAGGGCAGGGTATACAATAGGTCTGGTACACAGCATGGCATACTTTATAGAACCTATGGCTAAGGCATAGGGAATGACTTTTATTATCTCTCTATCTTCTGCCGTGGTCGGGTTTTGAGTCTTACTCAACTTCACACCTTGTAACACAGGCAAGAACTTCTTCTTTGACTGTTCCATTTTGAACTACTTCAAAATCTTGTCAAGGTATGTACTCATTGGAAAACTTATCAAGCATCTTGATCTATCTTTATAGATATTGATGCTCAATATGTAAGCAGCTTCACCGAGGTCTTTCTTTGAAAAACTCCTTTCAAATATTCCTTTATGCTTTGCAGAATAATTCTACATTATCTCCGATCAACAATATGTCATTCACATATACTTATCAGAAATGATGTAGTGCTCCCACTCACTTTCTTGTAAATACAGGCTTCACAGCAAGTCTGTATAAAACTATATGCTTTGATCAACTTATCAAAGCGCATATTCCAACTACGATATCTCAATACCTAGTTCAATCTCGTTACCGGCAAGTCTCTTTACTCGTTCCGTAATACATCATCTTGCAACTAACTTATTAGTTGCATTGCTTGCAAGGCTTAAGTGATGTGCATTACCGAGAGGGCCCAGAGATACCTCTCCGACAATCGGAGTGACAAATCCTAATCTCGAAATACGCCAACCCAACAAGTACCTTCGGAGACACCTGTAGAGCACCTTTATAATCACCCAGTTACGTTGTGACGTTTTGTAGCACACAAAGTGTTCCTCCGGTAAACGGGAGTTGCATAATCTCATAGTCATAGGAACATGTATAAGTCATGAAGAAAGCAATAGCAACAAACTAAACGATCAAGTGCTAAGCTAACAGAATGGGTCAAGTCAATCACATCATTCTCCTAATGATGTGATCCCGTTAATCAAATGACAACTCATGTCTATGGTTAGGAAACATAACCATCTTTGATCAACGAGCTAGTCAAGTAGAGGCATACTAGTGACACTCTGTTTGTCTATGTATTCACACATGTATTATGTTTCCGGTTAATACAATTCTAGCATGAATAATAAACATTCATCATGATATAAGGAAATAAATAATAACTTTATTATTGCCTCCAGGGCATATTTCCTTTAGTAATTCTATGTGCAGGTCCGTCTACATCAAGAAGGTGGATGTTCTTTTCTGTAAAACATGACCCTTTGATTGATTTGGGTTCATTACTCAACTTTGTACTGCATCCTCATATGACTGCCACTTCCATAAATCTCCTTTGGATTCAGTTTGTATTATTGTTTGTTTCCGAGTGTGTCACTTGATTTTCTGATAACTGTAGTGGGTGTCGGCAGAGTAATGTAAGGTGTTGTTGTTTTGTGACATTGAAGCTGCTCCCAGATCGATTCAAACTCTATTTGAATGTTTTAGTCCATCTTTTGCAGGTGGTGGTGCTTGCGGCGATTTGTGGATGGCAACCGACGGCTTGGGGACTGGCGACTCTAAGTAGACCATGATGAAGACAACAACCCGTGGCGGTTCAGCAGAAGCGCAGACTGGGTCATAGGCAAGGAGAGGTCACGATGGTTTAATGGCAAGGCATGGCTGAGCCGGCGGTGGGCTGGGAAAACGTTGGTGCCGCGGTGCTGGAAAGATGTCCTGCGGAGGGGTGGCTCACTGCGGTGGAGCGGCTCGGGGCTGGCTCAATGGAAACAAGCCGAGGAGGCGGTTCTACGAGGTCAGGGCGGAGTCCTTCCCTGCTTCCGGATTGTGGTCAGTCCTACGAGTTTACGTCCATAGTAATCACGAACATGGAGCAGTGGAAGATTTTGGTACAATTACTGCACCCTTGTACCGGCTCAGAGATAGTGACAACGCGCGAGATCCGTACGGCGGCTCTTACTTAGCAGTTTCGCTGCATTGGGGTTCCTGATATCCTCTTCGATTTAATTTTGGTCTCCAACGGGAGTAGTTTTCCATCAGATGCAAACTTGACGTGTGGCCGCCGTCCGTGTTACCTTTGACGATAATTTGATGGATTACACATCTGGTGGCGGCGGCTCAATAACAACCCTAATTCCTTTTGAACCTTTAAATCTCTTAGATCTTAAATTTGGATGGATAAATTTGAAGCTGAAGAAATCCTTCCAAACCGGTTCTTCTTCATCCGGAAAATTGCAAACTTCTCAATCCCTGCGAAAGATCCCTCCAAGAACTCAGCACCACCGTGCGTGAGCCCCATGGTGGGCGCCAACTGTGGTAGATTTGTCACGGCAGATGTCCTAGTGTGAGGACTTAGTCGTGAGGCCAACGCATTTGTGTGGTAGCTTGAGAGGGGTTGAGCGGAATCGAGAGACGCAACACAAGACAAGGGTTTAAACAGCTTTGGGCCCCGGGAAACATTATTCGATAACAACCCTACACGTTGTTTGTGGCTAGGTCTCATTATGCTCAGGAGAGAGTCACCATAAACCGGCTCTCCTAGTTGTGCCTAGCCCTAGAGATTATTTCTTACTTCTCCCTCTTGGGGTGCCCTGCCCCTCCTTATATAAGTTGAAGGGGCGGGTTACATGTAGAGTACAACTCGGATTAAGACTTAAACTATTCTAACTTCTCATCACAGGCTTCTCTCCGTGGACTTCTTAACGTCTTGGGCTTCTTACAATCTGGCTTACGGTTTGGCTTACCATCTGGCTTACCGTCTGGCTTAACATCTGCCGGCTTAACCATCTTAAACATCTGCCGACTTAACCATCTTAAACATCTGGCTTAAACATCTGCCGACTTAACCATCTTAAACATCTGGCTTAAACATCTGCCGGCTTAACCATCTTAAACATCTGCCGATTTAACCATCTTAAACATATGGCTTAAACATCTGCCGACTTAACCATCTTAGACATCTGGCTTAAACATCTGCCGACTTAACCATCTTAAACATCTGGCTTAAACATCTGCCGGCTTACCAATGAAATACCAAGTCCCAGCTGGGTCATATCTCCGGCCGGGTCATACTACGGGGTATATCCCCGACAAATTGTATTAGTTGCTTCATGTTTATATATCTTATGAATATTCACCTATAGCTTGATAAGCTACAAGAGTTGACTTTATACCTGTTTCTTAAGTATTTTCACTAAACTATGCATAGAGACGCTAAGAAATATGGCAATATGATTAGTACGCACAATCCCGCAAAGGAGACGCGCCCAGGGCGCGTCCCAGCCACTAGTACAGATCATGGGTGCTGGTTTCATTTGGTACTAGCAAGTTGATGAAGTCAATGTTGCGCACCACCCCCTCACACACAATCCTTGACACCGCTGTCGTCGCCTTTGAACATGCCATTGCACTGATACGTCTCCAACGTATCTATAATTTTTGATTGTTCCATGCTATTATACTATCTGTTTTGGATGTTTTATATGCATTAATATGCTATTTTATATGTTTTTGGGGACTAACCTATTAACCAAGAGCCCAGTGCCAGTTCCTGTTTTTTTTTTCTTGTTTTAGAGTTCCACAGAAAAGGAATACCAAACAGAGTCCAAACAGAATGAAACTTTTGCGATGATTTTTCTTGGTCCAGAAGACATCCAGACGGTGTAACATCCTGGATTTTGGCCATTTTCTTTTTCTTTTGATTTATTTGGTTTTTGCTCTGTTTTTCTTTTTGGAGTGGTTCTGTGGCCTTGCCACCTGGGAAATCATTTTAATTTCCTCTCCCAAGTGGCTCATCGTCCTAAAAACTTTGCCAAAAACATGTCACTCCACTGCTTGACCAAACCCAAATTTCTTTTCTAGGCAAAATTCCCTTTTTCCATTAAAGGAATAATCCTATCTGCCCTAGGTTGTGAAGCAACCCATATTCCTGTCCATCCAAAAATCCCTAAATAATTCTTATAAATTTTTTGGGTCATATCTTCCTCAAATATAGTAAAATATTTCATTGGCCATATTTCCCATCATACTCAATAAATTCATTTCCTATTCTGTCCTAAATGGCACATTGTGAAGCAAGTGCTATTTATCTTTGCCCTTTTGACCCCAAACTTTTTGGACATCTTCTCCTGTCCAAATAATTGCCCTGTGACAAAATTCAAATTTATTTGCCTAGCCAAACTTCCTTAGTGATTTTTCAAAGTTCCTGTCTGAGGAAGCCTGTGTGAAGGAAGTGCTAGCTAGGGTTATCCAAATGAGTTGAAATTTTGCAAACTCCTTCACGTGCTCATATTATCCCACGCCCCAAAATTTCAGCTCCATCCCTTGATCTATGTGAGCAAAACATCAAATCTTTGATTTTGTCAATATTTCCAGCTTGTGAAGCAAGTATATTTTATATTGCTTAATTTTGCCTGACAATTTACCAGATCATTTTCCTACCCAAATAACTTATCTCCACAAAATTTGGCATTAATTCTTAAAGCCAATATTTCTCTATAATTTTTGCAATTTTCTGGACAGAGGGGATAGCTGTGAAGGAAGTACCATTTTGGTAAAACCAATTGGTATGAAATTTTTACAGCACCTTTGTCTGGACAAATCACTAAGCCTTGCCAAATTTCACCTAAAGTTGTTACTCTATGTGAGTGAACCATCATGATCTTGATTCTGGACCCATAATGTGAGTTACAAAGCAACTATATCATTTTGTGCTCCATTATGCCCCAAAACCTATAGGATTATAGTCCTTCCATAGATAATCACCCCAAACAAACTCTTTGGCGCCAGTAAAATCCCTGTGAATCACCTGTGCGCGGCCAAGTTTACTGCAGTAAACTTCAGAGGGTGATTACCATTTAACCAGAGCTCTTTAAACCGAGATACCACCGCGGTTGGAACCTCCCCTGGATGAACTTACCACTAGACAACGTGTTCAAGCCCACCTCCCCTGCTACATGCCAGTGCACGCTGAGGGAGTCCTGGATTAGGCGGTCCTCGGACAGCCGGACTATATGCTTTGGCCGGACTGTTGGACTATGAAGATACAAGATTGAAGACTTCATCCTGTGTCCGGGTGGGACTCTCCTTTGCGTGGAAGGAAAGCTTGGCAATTCGGATATGTAGATATCCTCCCTTGTAACCAACTCTGTGTAACCCTAGCCCCCTCCGGTGTCTATATAAACCGGAGGGTTTAGTCCGTAGGACAACAACAATCATAATCATAGGCTAGCTTCTAGGGTTTAGCCTCTACGATCTCGTGGTAGATCAACTCTTGTAATACTCATATCATCAAGATCAATCAAGCAGGAAGTAGGGTATTACCTCCATCGAGAGGGCCCGAACCTGGGTAAACATTATGTCCCCTGCCTCCTGTTACCATCCGCCTTAGACGCACAGTTCGGGACCCCCTACCCGAGATCCGCCGGTTTTGACACCGACATTGGTGCTTTCATTGAGAGTTCCACTGTGCCGTCACGATAAGGCTGGATGGCTCGTCTTGTTGTCAAGGACAACATCACCTCGGGAGGAGCCCTGGCTATAGGCCAAACCCTCCGACTAGGCGACTTCGTCATGACCGCCCGTTCGGCCGTCGCGCCGACAATGACTTCTCGGGTCATCAAAAACAGCCTCCACGTCGGCTCGGTATTCGCCGAGCAGATGGATCCAATAGAGCTCTCTTCCTGGAATGAGCTCTTGGATCACATCACCGCCCTGGGAGTTGCTACGGACTATGATCGGATCGGGCTTAAACCCGACCAAAGGGAGATTAACTCTCCGCCGGTCACCCACCAGATAATGGTGGTGGAGGAGCAATGTAGCGATTCTTCCTCTATTTTGTGGACAAACTATGTCCGGATTTCCGAGCTCTTTGAGCCGGATACCCGTCCTCGGGAGGACATGGCCCAAGCTTTGAACCTAGAATTAGACAACGGGCCAGGAATATTGGGCAACATCCCGGAGCCCGAACTGTTAAGCTTGGAAACTCCTCCGCCCCTGGGCCTCAGATTGGGTCAGGGTTTGGACCTAAATCTACCCACCCACCCAGACTCAAGTGATCTTTCCCACATTAGACAAGAGCCCCAAGAGACAATACATCACTATTGGGCCAGATTCCTCCTTGTAATGAGCAAGGTCAAGGACTGTCGCGAGGAAGACGCAATTTCATTCTTTTGCAAAAATTGCACGGACAAGGGAATCCTCAACGCCATAAGTCGCCGTGACATAGCACACTTTGCTGACTTGGCGGCCATAATACGGAAGTACTGTGCGATGGAAAGCACCTGGAAAACCCAAACAAAATTCTGGGACCCTCCGGCTCTCATTAAACCCCCCGTCCAAACTAAAAGGGCGTACTCTTGTAAGTCACCCGATCTAATTACAAAGAAACCAAAGCCCACTACAGGGCGTGGAACTGTATTGGAGGGATGGCTCAATGGGCCATGCAAAATTCACATTACAGCGGATACCATGCCAACACACAGCCTTAGAGCATGTTGGATACTCTGGCAGGTGGCCAAGAGCGGCGAGGATATCCTTACCAACAATACAACAGAGCACCATCCTGTGGAAAATAACAATACAGTATTGACAGCCTTCGAGACCTTCGCCTCAAATAATAGGCGCAAGCGAACACTCCGCAGCCTTGCCGAAGTCTGCCACGTTGCAGCAATAAATCCATGGAACGACACGGCCATAACCTTCAATGCTAGCGACGAACCTCAATTCCGAACAGCCCAAGCACCAGCCGCTTTGGTCCTTAGTCCAATTGTGGACGGCTTCCGGCTTACTAAAGTGCTCATGGACGGTAGCAGCGGATTAAACCTCATCTATGAGGAAACTCTTAGCAAGATGGAGATAGACAAGATCCGCATTGAGCAAAGCAACACGACCTTCAGAGGAATCATCCCTAGTCGGGAGGCACGATGTGCGGGAAAAAATCACACTAGATGTGGTATTCGGCACGCCGAAGAACTATAGGTCCGAAGAAATCACATTCCAAGTGGCCCCATTTAGTAGCGGATACCACGCCCTTTTAGGGCGGGAGGCATTCGCGATCTTCCAAGCTTTACCCCATTACGGGTACATGAAGCTCAAAATGCCCGGGCCCAATGGAATAATCACTATGGCTAGTGATCCGGACATAACACTCCGCACCAAAAATAAAACCGCCACACTAGCCCTTGAGGCGCTATCCGAAGCCCTGACGACCGAAGAACTAACTGCGCTGCGCTCCACAGTGGACAGGGATGACGTGATACTCGACAAAAGACCCAAGTCCACCTCTTTTAAACCAGCGGACGAAATAGTCAAATTCCAGGTCCACCCAATGGACCCTACAAAAAAGCATCCATCGGGGCACAGCTGAACCCCACAACAGACGCCACACTGCGAGAGATCTTGCGTGAGAATTGGGACATCTTCGCCTGGCATCCTTCAGACATGCCAGGAATGCCACATAGGCTGGCCGAGCATAGCCTTAACATTCTAAAGGGGTTCAAGCCGGTCAAGCAGACTCTTCGGCGTTTCTCTGAGCCTAAGCGACAAGCCATGGGAGAAGAGCTAGCCAAGTTACTCGAGGCCGGATTCATTAGAGAAATAAAACACCCGGACTGGCTAGCAAACCTGGTGATGGTACCAAAGAAGGACAAATCCTGGCGCCTATGTGTCGATTTCAAGGACCTTAACAAGGCTTGCCCCAAGGATCCCTTCCCCCTCACCCGCATCGATCAAATTATTGACGCTACCGCAGGACACGACTCATTGTGTTTCCTCAACGCATACTCCGGATACCATCAAATTAAGACGGCGGAGTCTGATCAAGCCGCAACAGCATTTATCACTCCATACGACCCCTTCTGTTTTAACACCATGCCTTTCGGGCTCAAAAACGCCGGTGCAACCTATCAACGAATGATTCAGACATGCCTGGAAACACAAATCGGCAAAACAGTGGAGGCATACGTAGACAACATGGTCATTAAAACAAGACACGTCGAATCTTTAATTGACGACTTGAGGCTCACGTTTGACAATATCCTAACATACGACATCAAGCTCAATCCGGAAAAATGCGTTTTCGGCGTGCCCGCTGGAAAACTCTTGGGCTTCATCATCTCCAATAGAGGAATTGAAGCAAATCCGGCTAAAATCCAAGCTTTGTCACAGTTGGCTATCCCAACAGACCTCAAGCAAATCCAGAAATTAACTGGATGTGTGGCTGCCTTAAGCCGCTTTATCTCCCGATTAGGAGAAAATGCACTACCTCTTTATCGCCTTCTTTGACGCACCGAACACTTCGAGTGGACCGATGCGTCCACGGCCGGATTGGAAGAAATAAAAGCGGTATTGGCCACCAACCCAATCTTGGCCGCGCCAAATGTCGGTGAACCAATGCTGTTATATATAGCGGCAACACACCAAGTTGTAAGCGCAGTGCTCGTCGTCGAACGAGAGACGAACAGACATAAGTTCCCGCTTCAAAAGCCAGTATACTACGTATCCACCGTCCTCACTCCATGCAAATCACGGTACCCACATTATCAAAATATAGCATATGCGGTCTTCATGGCATCCCGAAAACTACGACACTCTTTAAAGAGTGTTCAATTACGGTGGCCTCCGAAGTACCACTCAATGACATAATAAATAACCGCGATGCCACGGGCCAGATTGCTAAATGGGCTATCGAGCTCCTCCCGTTCGACATAACATACAAACCACGGTGAGCCATTAAGTCGCAAGTACTGGCTGATTTCGTTGCCGAATGGACGGAAGTAGAACTCCCTAAAGAGTATGGCGCGTACTCCAATTGGATCATGCACTTTGACGGCTCTAAGATGCTGGCTGGTCTGGGGGCAGGCATTTTCCTGACATCCCCCACCGGAGATACAGTCCAATACGCACTCCAGATATTATACACAGACTCCAAAAATGCAGCAGAATATGAGGCCCTGTTGCATGGTCTCCGGATGGCAGTCTCCATGGGCATTCAACGCCTAGAGGTGCGTGGGGATTCGAACCTCATAATATCTCAAATAAATGGAGACTTTGACGCCAAGGACCCAAAAATGGTGGCTTACCACAACGCCGTCCTCAAAATGTCAGCTCAGTTTGAGGGGCTTGAATTCCACCATGTGGTCCGGGAAAACAATCAAGCGGCGGATATCCTCGCCCGCGTCGATGCTAAGCGTGACCCTGTCCCACCTAACATCTTCTTAGAAAGGCTGTTTAAGCCATCTGTGGTATGCGAAGGAGAGACTGACAACAACAGTCCGAACCCGACCACAACGCCAGATACCGAACACTCTGACATAATCGGAGGCTCTGCCACCGAAATAACGCCTTCGGCCCACGTGATTATGGTTGTCATCGCCCCGTGGACAAAACCCTTCTTGGCTTACCTAACTAGGCAAGAACTCCCTGATGACCCAAACGAGGCACACTGCATTGTGCGGCGGTCTAAAGCCTACAAGGTCCACGAAGGAGAGCTTTATAAGAAAAGCATTACCGGAGTACTTCAAAGGTGCATCTCTGAAGAGGAAGGACAGCAACTTTTGGCAGAAATTCATGCTGGACTTGGCGGCCACCATGCCGCAGCTTGGGCCCTTGTAAGCAAGGCCTTCGATACAGGTTTTTACTGGCCGACGGCCCGAGCAGACGCACATGACCTCGTTCAACGTTGCATCGGTTGCCAGCTTTTTGCAAACCAAAGCCATATGCCACCTACCGCTCTCCAAACAATCCCCATTATTTGGCCTTTTGCGGTCTGGGGGCTCGATATGGTTGGACCCCTTAAAGGGGGAATCCATAAGAAAAAAACACCTATTGGTCATGGTGGATAAATTCACCAAATGGGTAGAAGCCAAACCAGTTAAAACGGCCAAATCCGGACCAGTGATAGACTTCATATCCGGGGTTGTACACCGTTACGGCGTCCCCCACAGCATCATCACCGATAACGACTCTAACTTTACAGCCGACGATGTAAAAACTTGGTGCAGCAACATGGGCATTAAGCTCGATTATGTCTCTGTCTATCACCCGCAAACTAATGGTCAAGTCGAGCGAGCAAATGGTCTTATCATGAGCGGCATTAAACCCATATTAGTGCAATCCTTGAAGGAATCAGATACGCACTGGGTGGAGGAGCTTGACTTCGTACTATGGGGGCTGCGGACCACGCCAAATCGCACTACCGGATACACATCGTTCTTTATGGTGTACGGCGCAGAGGCGGTACTGCCCTGCGACATCATTCATGATTCACCTCGAGTGTGCATGTACGAAGAGAAAGAAGCCGAGCTTGATCGGCAGGACAGTTTGGACGCCCTGGAGGATGAGCGTGACGTGGCAAAAGCCCGCTCCACATTCTATCAGCAACAAGCTCGGCGGAAACAAAGCAGAGAAGTACGAGCCAAAACTTATAACGTTGGCAAACTTGTTCTGCGCTTACCGGAGAAGAAAAAGGACAAGCTCAAGCCCAAATGGGAAGGTCCCTTCGTTATTGAAAAAGTTCTGACCGGTGGAGCGTATCGTCTGCGGGATGCATCGAACAATCGACTCGAGCCAAACCCATGGAATGCAGCCAGACTCCGAAGGTTCTACGCCTAGTGCCGGACTCTGGGTTCGTCTCCTTACCTCCGTCAATTTTTTATATATATCCGTTATCTGTCTTTTCTTTCTTTCTGTCTTTCTTCCCTTTTTCTTCACGGCCTTAAAAGGTTAAAATGTGTCTTGACTACACAATCTTGACACGCTAGGCGTGCTCATTATACCTGGGGGCTTCTTATACAGAAGCTTAATATAACTATGTTCCAGGCTCTATGCCCCCGCACATGTGTTACTTTTCCACATGTACCTTTTCTTCGCCATTATATGCATCGATATGACTTAAGTTTTGGCCAAGTTGGGTTGCCTGGCTCTTGTGTTTATGCCCTACATTCTCGTTAATTCGGCTAGGGCATAAGGGGAGCACCTCTACGATTGTTACTATCGGGTCAGCCGGATGCGTACTCAGACTGGGTGAAGCCAAAAGCTAGTGTTCTTAAGGGAATATTCGGTCGGTGAACAAAAGATGACTTTTATTTATTATGATACATGCCCCCAGATGTTTATATCCTGCGTCTCTTCTCGCAGTCCGGACATGCACATTAATGCATGCGTACCTAGGGAAAGGAACCCTTAACGGAACTATTCTCCCTGAAAGATGTTTATTACTATCCATGTAATATAACATAGCTAGTTGGGTACTTGTCTGTTCAAGCACTTATGACCCCTACGCCTGGTTTCCATGCGTACCCCGGTTTTTACATAACTGAGCAGGTATTCGGATACACTCCGGACTATCGGGTCCGGAGGTTGAAGCGAAAAGGTCTGCCATGACAAATGATTTATAATCCGGCTAGGGACAATACATGTTATTTGAAGTACACAGTCACTTAGATGGACTAAATTCTTCTTCTATACCATCCAACAGGCTGTCTAGCCTACAATCCTGTTGGGAATACTTCGCGGCTAATTTCACCTGGTCATACACCAAACTGACGGGGATCTCTTTCCCATCCGACCCCACAGGTCCGACCTCGGCCATGTGGTTCGGGTCAGCCTTGGTATATCACATCTTCACCATGGCCCAGGCTTCCCTTGCACCTTGTCGGCAGACCGATATCTTCCATAATCGGAAGCACCGCCGCGCTCCCTTGAGCATCTCTACAAGCTCCCCCATACCTCCTGGAAGTGAGGCGGATGGCCACAAGGCTTGGGCAATGCCCTGCATCACCTACGGAACTTGTTCGTGCACTTGTGAGAGCTCTGGCAGAAGATCATCCGCAGGCCCGGGCATCTCCTCTGCGGGATGACCCGTCAGCATACCTACAGATATAACTCTGTTAGCCGGTTTCTTCGCCGAACTCTATAAAAGTTCGTTCAAGCACTAACTAAAAATGCCGCGTCGAAGCCTTTTATTCTCCTTTAGGGAGTCAGCTAGCTGGTCCCGAACGTCTTTTAGTTCAACGCCCAGCTGGGTATTGGCATCTTGGAGATCATTTTTCTCCTGCCTAACCCGCGTAAGCACGCACTCGCCAGCCTCTAGCTGTCGTTGAGCATGTTGTTCATCCCCTCGCACGACCTCCAGATTCACTTCGAGGTCATCTGCAGAATCTATTGTTAGATTTGCATACATGCCGAATACTAACCGGTACATATCCTTCTTTTGGATAGAAACAAGTGTTACCAGAGGGGGCCTTCCCGGACTCCTTCATTGCGGCAACTACGGCCCGCAACTGGGCTTTGCACTCCTCCAGCTCTTGAGACAATTGGGTATTCTTCTCCGTAAGAGCCTACACAAATAATGATCCTTAAATCAGTTGTGTCAACTGTTTCAAGTCTCAGGGGCTACTGATATATGTATAATTATCAGATTTTCTTACCCGTATATCCTTTACATACTGGTCCGTGGCTCTGGCAAGACCATTTTGAGCAGCTCGGATGTACGCATCTCCTGAGTTGAAGGCATCGAACGCCTCTTCGGAGAAACCAGGGTCGCGGAGTACGGCCCGACGGCGCCTGTGATTCATGGCACTATCCACTTCGGAATTCGTAGAGGACAACCTATCCGCATCCTCTGTAGGAGGAACATCCGGTGTTGTCCCCACGTCAGCATCTGCCCCTAAGTCTGGCTCTAGAGTCCAGCCGGTGGAGGCATGGCCGACAGGCTCTCCGGGCATGGTCCGGCGAGCGTTTTTTCTGCTAGGAACCATGGACATTATTATATTTTAAAGACGACAAACCACAGAGCAGGGTTTTTTCATACCTCTGCGACGACGTCTTAGTCCTGACCGCCTTCCTTTTAAGCCTATCCGGTTTTGGTGCCCCTTGCTAGTGAGTCACTGCGGGTTCGGCATGGCGCCCCGAGGGCCTTCCCTGTAGGACACCATATGGGTGTGATGGGTGAAGTGCAAAAAAGGGATCCTTCTCGGAAGTCGGGACTTCAGTTTTACTTACATGCGATGCAGGGAGCAGGCCCGGATAATCGGCTATGATAGCCATCAAGGCACCGTTGCAGCTCAACTGATAGAATGTTCTGTCGATGAGTTTCACGAATATGTCTGGATCTTCTTCGAGTCCGGGGTGGAGGGCCCGGTTAGGGTCCTCTGGCTGTGGAGATGGGCTATGGACCTCCCTCACAGCTTTTCGCAGCTCCTGCTATGCAATAGCAAGGTAAATACTTATAATGAAGAATGCAGGAAGATCTGGAGTAAAAGGTAGCAGCTCACCCGGTTTGGGGGGTTGTACATGGAGAATCCATCTCGTGGCTTAATACGGACGAACTCCTCTTCCTCTCCTTTGTATAAATCGGACAGTACTTTCGCTAGAGCGGCGGCGCAGTCCGGACCTTTACGGCCGCAGCGGGTGGCATCATCTTCTCCATTGAAGTGCCACATGGGTTTCCCCTGATACGGAAGTGGCTGCACCCCCCGCAGTCTACATATTGACATAACCTCGATTATTGTCAGTCCTAATTTGGCCAGCGTTTCTATCCTGCCCATCAGGTAAAGGACCTCTCTGTTGTCTTCCTCCTGGGGGCTCCAAGGACGCCAGCTGCGACGTTTCTTCAAAGGGGCATTATTGAACTCAGGAAGGCCCATCCGAATAGGGTCCGGAAGGAGGATGTCCTCCATATAAAACCACTCCGAAGGCCAGTCTTCGGATGTCTTCTTCGGGGTACCAGACATGTATTCGGTCCTGGTGATGCGCCATATTTCGGCTCCGCCCATTTGATATATTGACTCCTTCTGCGTACGGGGTACGAGGCAGAATAGCCTTTTCCATAGCTCGAAATGAGCTTCGCAACCTAGAAACAACTCGCAAAATGCGACGTAGCCGACAATGTGTAATATGGAGGCAGGAGTAAAGTTATGCAGCTGGAGGCCGTAGAACTCCAGGAGCCCGTAGAGGAACGGATGGATTGGAAATCCGAGTCCCCTAAATAACTAAGGGACAAGGCATACCCGCTCCCCCATGGACGGGTTGGGGAAGCTCTCCGCTTGCTCCCCGCCGTTATAAGTGGCTAGTCCGGCTCTGACGGGAACCATATACGCAGGAGGGAGAAACCCCTGGGTCTGTAACTCTACCAATTGGTTGTGAGGGATGAAACCGTTCTCCCAATTGCCCGGCTTAGCGCTACGGGAGCGAGAGGAGGATCTGCGATGGCTAGCCATGATAGGATGGGCTTTTCTGGGCGCTCTCCGATGGATACTCGCTGTGGGAAGATGGTGTGATCTGATCTGAGGATCCCCAACTCTTTAAACAGGAGATTTGCTCACAAGGTTAGGGTGGCAAATGTAAAAATGCCCCGACTTCTCACATTCGCTCGACACGTGGAAGATAGGCATTATTAAAGCGCAGAAGCCGAGGAGTGCGACATTTATGGGAAGTCGGACATTACTCGTACTCAGGATTTGGAGGAGAACCCGCCTTGCAATGCCGAAGACAATCTGCGCGCTGGACTCATCGTCATTGAAGCCTGGTTCGGGGGCTACTGAGGGAGTCCTGGATTAGGGGGTCCTCGGACAGCTGGACTATATGCTTTGACCGGACTGTTGGACTATGAAGATACAAGATTGAAGACTTCGTCCCGTGTCCGGATGGGACTCTCCTTTGCGTGGAAGGCAAGCTTGGCAATTCGGATATGTAGATCTCCTCCCTTGTAACCGACTCTGTGTAACCCTAGCCCCCTCCAGTGTCTATATAAACTGGAGGGTTTAGTCCGTAGGACAACAACAATCATAATCATAGGCTAGCTTCTAGGGTTTAGCCTCTACGATCTCGTGGTAGATCAACTCTTGTAATACTCATATCATCAAGATCAATCAAGCAGGAAGTAGGGTATTACCTCCATCGAGAGGGCCCGAACCTGGGTAAACATTGTGTCCCCTGCCTCCTGTTACCATCCGCCTTAGACGCACATTTCGGGACCCCCTACCCGAGATCCGCTGGTTTTGACACCGGCACACGCGGTGACCATGACAATGGCATGCCTGTGCACGCGCTCTATGTGCAGTCGCTGCGTCCAGTGGTTGTTTGTGCTGGACCCCCTCCTCCTCTCATCGTCTTCGCTCACATGAGCGTGTCTGGCAGATAGCCCGCATCGTCACCGTTCCCCTGGACCCCTCTCCCCCTCCGTCCGTTTCCTCACCGACGCTCGCCCATGGGAGCACAGTGCCCTGACATGTTTTAATGGTGCTCGGTTTCTTCCTCTGCTCCCCGGCATCGTCTACCCCTCTGTGAGCTCTGAATCAATAGCTCATCGTGTTCCCGCGCCCTCTCGTGCTCACTGGCCGTCGCCAGAGTCTTGGCTGGACGTGACCGGCGGTACCTGAGCCCATCCCTCTCGCCCCTATATACAGGCCTCCCCCGAGCCGTTCGAGCACACCAGCAGCCTCTCCTCACTTCACTACCCCTCCCCAGCCTGTCAAGCGAGCTCGAGAGGCTCTCCTCGCCTCTATTGACCGCCATGGCTGCCACGGCCATCCGCCTAAATTAGCTCGAGTCCGAGCCTCCCCTCCCTCCTGACCTCACCATAGCTCCACCCAGACCCCGGCGATCCTCCCCGTGTCCTCGCCCCACCGCCGGAGCCACCTTGGCCGCGTGCCCCAAGCTCAACCGCCGCTGCCAAGCTCTCTGTTCCCCGTGCAGTGCCACCCCTCCTCTCGTCCCCGGCGCTCTTCTCCCCTCTGGTTGGATGCGGTGGACCTCGCCGTGCTCGCCGGTTACCTCCCCTTGGCCGGAGCTGGCCAGAGCCGACGAGCCCATCGCCGGCCAAGCTCAGCCGCGCCTCTGCCTCGCCCCTTTCTACTTCTGTCGGGCGCAAGCGAGAAGAAGGAGCAGGAGGAGAGAGAAAGGAGTGGGACCCCCTCGCCAGCCGCCTAGCGCCGGTCCCGCCACGGCCACGTCACTTAAGTGGAGGCGGAAACAACACAAGACGTTTTCCCCGACCGAAAGCGTATTCACTTCTTCTTCGGGTGTAAATGCATTTTCCTCTCCGGAAAGCGTATTCCCTCAAAACACGCTTCTGCCTTAGCCACTCAGGGACTTGTTTGTGATGATATTTTTGCAGAAAAATCCCTGATCTTCATCAACTCATATCTTTTAACCCACAACTCCAAATCAGGTGAATCCAAAGCCCACTTCTTCATGTCATCGAGCCCGTTCTGTTGGTATCATTTTCACCATGTTTTGACATTCTGAAAATGACCATTATGCCCTTGCCCTTATTCAGCCCTTCCGAGAGAGAAAGATTTTCAGCGTTTCTTTCCGCGAGCTTCTCGCACTTCTTCTCGGTGATTTTTTCCACCCCAGGCAAGCCACA
This sequence comes from Triticum aestivum, assembly GCF_018294505.1. Classification (NCBI taxonomy): domain Eukaryota; kingdom Viridiplantae; phylum Streptophyta; class Magnoliopsida; order Poales; family Poaceae; genus Triticum; species Triticum aestivum. The sequence continues at coordinate 509,403,740 of NC_057806.1, read as the reverse complement.
CCCTCCATTTGCATGATTGCAATGAAGTGACATGGTTTATTCATTTGAACTTGTTTAAAATATTGTAGTAGCTATGTATGCTTTGTTCATGGCATTTCTCGGAGTATGGTTTTGATCTAGATGTTGCCATGATATTGCCTGGAGTTCTAGGACTTATGTTTTAATGATCATGTGGATATCATGTGCCTTTGGATTCTTAGTGGCTATTATGATTATATCCATGATGGTATTATGGTTTGGAGTATTGCTTTGGATATCATGTTGCCTTTGGATTATTAGTGGCTAGTGTTAGTTTCATCATGATGCTAGTTCATATTATGTTTTGGACTATGATGATGGAGATGATGCTTGCATGTGGATCATAGCTGGATAGTTAGTTCTTGATATTTGAGTAGTAGTATTATCGTTCTTGGGTTCATCAGGATAGTAGCATTATACTGTCCTCAGAGTATTTTAGCATGATGATATTAAGCTTTGGATTATTTGTTGGATATTGCTATGACTTGGATTATAGGTATATAGATGATATCGGAGTATCAGTCATTACTATTATATTTTGGGGATAAATTCTGTCATTAAGTTGGTCAGGTGCCATCGAACCGGGCTTTCTAGTGCAACCACATTTGCCTTTATGGGAAGGCCCTAATGCGGTCTATTGTCGTGCCTCTCGCCGGTGCCTCCAACGAGGGAAGGTTATGGGCGTGCGGTACCCTGGCCCGGTAAGCAGACATAACCTTGTGTGCCCATTGTTGTTGTTTTTGTTGTTGTTGTTGTTGTTGTTGTTGTTGTTGTTGTTGTTGTTGTTGTTGTTGTTGTTGTTGTTATTGTTGTTATGTGCACGATCCCCATGAGGGACGGTCCCCGTGAGGGACGTTTTGGCCACAATGGTGGTCGTTGTGTCTTTGGTAGACACGGGGCCACCCAGGACTAGCCCAGTTGGGAGTGGGTCGGAGTGGTCGGGAGAGTGTCATGGCAGTAGATCGGTTTTGTCGGAACGCCATTGGTCCACTCGAATGGGAGTGCGAGGCCATGGGTTCCGTGGTGTGGGTACAGTGCGCTACCTCTACAGAGTGTATTTAAATCTATCGATAGCCGCGTCCTCGGTCATGGGCAAGGGTTCGTACTAGGTCACACCATTCGATCAACACTCACATGACGGAATGGCTTATAGGTGATATATTTATATGTTGATGTGTTGAGCAGTACAGATTGGCAGGATGCTGATGATGATGTTGGAGACCAAGTGTTGGTCATGGTAGTGATCGCCAGAAGGATCACCGTTTGAGGCCAAGTGTTGGTCATGGTTGTGATCGCCAGAATGATCACCGTTTGGTTTTGATCACGAGGTGATCGAGATGGTATATTGCTTGGCCGGTTAGCCAAGAGTGATATGGTTATGGAGATCTGAGATGGTGATTTATCATGATTGTATTAGTTTCATACCATGCTTAGTAGTTGCTTCATAATTATAGTTGTTGATTTAATTAACCTGTTAAATGCTATGTTATTGTCTTGCCTTGATGTTTATGGTTGTTGTGAGCTTGCAAGTACATTCAATGTACTGACCTGGCGTGTCATGCCAGACTGTAGGTGATGCCATGATTGCTTGATTGCTTGTCGATGGTTGTCGTGCGTGCGAGCTAGATCGTGTCCCAGCCAGAGTCCCTGCGGAGTGGAGTTCACCACCTTCATCGTTGTTCCGCTGCTAGAAGTATTCCGCTGCTAGCATAGAGAAAGTGTAGTATCGCATGCGTAGTGTCGCCGTGCTGATGTGCTTCTTTGTAACATCAGACCCTTGTATTATTATTCTTGTAATAAGAGCTGATTTGTTCTATGTCAAGCAGTGCCGTATTCCAGAGACTTATTGTTGATCTCTGTGCTAGAATACAGGGCGTTTCGGTTTCTCTGAGCCGGGGTGCCACAGACTTGGTATCAGAGCAGGTCTGGCTGTAGGACGCCCTAGTCAGTGCGAGTGGTAGAAACAGGTAGAGATCGGTAGTATAGAGTTTGGCTTGTTTATTGCATTTGGTTGCTGCATTTGTTTGTTGCACAGCATGCATATAGCTTTATTATTTGCTGCTGATGATTTATTTGGTGAGTGTAGATGGCATCGGTTCGAATCCACTACAGCTCAGTCTTTGCATTTCTCCAATTTTCTTTTCTTGCTTGTTCTTCGGTGTTTGGTGTCATTTCTGTCCCAGCAGAGTGATGCAGAGTGATCCCGATACTATTTGCAAGAATGGTGCTCAGGTATCGCGCCGAACTCCTTCCTTCAGCCCAGTTTTGTTTCGGTGGTGGACATGCTTCTACCCTGAATCGTCCTTTTTCTTGTCGTGTTGCCAACCCTTAATGATCTGAGTTATCAAGAAAGGGCAATGCCAGCAGACTCAGTTTTTCCCGCTATCCTTATTTCTTGGACGAGTACAAATATTTTCCGTCCGCTTGAAAATAATGTAGTCGCGACATTCGTGTCCTGCTACCTTGTTACCAAGTACGTCCTCACCTCCGAGCTAGTCCAGGTTGCTACCTGGCTAAGCTAGCACTTGGTGTAGCGCTGTTTACACCAATTCTTCCACACCTTTATTCGTCCTCGTGCACATCGTCACAACATGCTAGATCGTAGAACCGGAGATCCAGCGAGATTTGTGTGCTTAAGTAGGCATGCATATTGTGTGACTAGCAGTAATATGTGACATTGGTTGTGTGTGAATTGATTGTTGTTGTGTGCTTTTGTTTAGTTGAGTTTTCTTTCACTTCTTTCTTTTGGGCCCCGGTGTTACATTATTTTTCCCCTATAAAGAGTTGCTAATCATCAGACACTGGACTCGAAGAAGTAATAAGGAGTTCAAATATTTGGAAGCTCAGCTAAACAAAATGGAATTCTCATCCGACTGCAGTAAAATGGGGAATATCTGATTTTGAGGCTGATAATCAAATTTTGCGTCAGGGTGCACTCCCCACAACAGTACTAATAACTCAAGTCTGTATCAGTATAAAATCCTCAAAGCAGTAATGATCCAGCCAGCAGAAAGACAAGTCAGGTACACGCTCAATGGAATATTTTCAGTCAAAGGTATGGAGCATATACAAAATTTTGGCTCCGCAATGCATGATGCTTGAAATAAGTTATCATCCGAAATAAAGACAGAATGCGATATACTCAAGGAAGACGGTCAAACGATTTTTCTCATGCAAATAATCAACCACAGAATATTATGGGAGTGTGTGTAGATTTCAGTCTGCATATCAGTATGAAGTTTTGGATATAAGAAACTCAGTATTCTTCCACACGTTATCGGAAGAAATTTATGACGCAAGGCTCATCAGCATGATATGTGAATAATTTCCGGTCCATGATACCTGGTCTTTCTCAACAAGATACCTTGGTAAAAGCTTCTGACAGACGGAAATGAATTTTTCTCAACAAGCAAAACCGAGGAGAAGCTTCTCAAGTATGGAACTCAGGCTTCTCCTGCACAATACTCATGTCAAGCTTCGTGTGTAAGCTATTGAGGCTTCTTCTGCATGCTACCCTGACAAAAGCTTCGAACAGAAGCTAATGAGCCTTCCTCGGCAAGCTACACGAATGGCTTTTCTCTGCAAATCAAGGATCGGATTTGCAATAATTTTGTGAGAGGTACAATACAGTCAAAACATATGCCTACCGCAAGAATCAAGTGTTTGGTTGCATATGATTTTTATATATGGTGGGCATGCATCCCCAGTCTTATCAGTCACCCATACGAGATGTGGCAAGGATCCAACAGATTTCCTAAGGAAAGTACGGATCCCACAAACTCACGAGTCAGGCAAAGGAAAATGGGCAGAGATACATATCATGAACTACCAGGATCGACAATATCTGGGGATGACACCACATAATTCACAATCTTGACAATGGTCATCAAGGTCATTATTCCCGCACCAGACAAAGTGATATCATGAAACCTTGTCATCTTCTTGTATGATTGGACTCCACAATAAGCTCTGTACAGCTACAAGCTCCGAACATATGTCATATGTGTGCGGACTCAGGTCAGAAAACAGGCACAAAGGAATAATGCCAATAATATTGCACTAATCACGTCCCTGGTCATACGAAGAATCAAGGACATGTGTGGCCAAGTTATTTCAGTAAGGTATCCTGACAAAGAAAATCATGACCATTAAAGGGTGAGCCTGACAACAAAGGTATGATGTTTTTTGCACGACCATCAGGGTCCGAATACCCAAATCAGTTGGAGGCCATAATTCCATATGGATCCACAAATACATACTCTCAGCGGCCTACTCTGTTTCACAAGGATTTCATATCCCGCTGGGAATGGTTAATATGGAAAATCCAATTGGGTATACCGATAAAATGAGAAAATCAAAAGCCGAACAATCAGCTCAGACCCGATATGCTCATCAATGGAATCAAGTACATGGTCAGTCTATCAGGAAAAACATTTGTCCATCAGCCCCTATCGGGCCAGTCTCAAGATATAAATATTTGATGTATGACACAACTATAACTCCATACACCGTTATATGGCTCACGGCAGAAGGCAATCAGATCTTTGGTACATATCTCACGCTCGAGCCAAAGAAATAAATCAAAATCAGTACCACCTTTGAGCGGTCAGATCCCGTCAGAAGGTGTCCATGATTAATCCTCAGCATTTATTGAAACCAGAAGGCTTGCATTTATTTGAAGCAACCCCATGACAGAAGTAAAATAGTTTCATGACCAAAGGAAATGTATACTCGGACTCATTGGATATCACCGCAGGTATGAAAGAATCAACGTCAGTAAAAATAAATTGGTATATGAGCAAAGACCTGTCAGGATTTCGGGAAAGGTGAAGCAAACCACCCCAGAGCAAGGGAAGAAAATCGTATGAAATTCTTGGGGGAACAATAACTAAAGGAAAAAGGATATCCGAGTTGGAAATGGTGTCCTAAACTCATACTTGTTCCCTGAGAAACTAAATCTCGAGGACGAGATTTCTTTAAGGGGGTAAGAGTTGTAACAGCCTAGATTTTGGCCCTTTTCTTTTTCTTTTGATTTATTTGGTTTTTGCTCTGTTTTTCTTTTTGGAGTGGTTCTGTGGCCTTGCCACCCAGGAAATCATTTTCATTTCCTCTCCCAAGTGGCTCATCATCCTAAAAACTTTGCCACAAACATGTCACTCCACTGCTTGACCAAACCCTAATTTCTTTTCTAGGGAAAATTCCTTTTTTCTATTAAAGGAATAATCCTATCTGCCCTAGGTTGTGAAGCAACCCATATTTCTGCCCATCCAAAAATCCCCAAATAATTCTTATAATTTTTTTGGTCATATCTTCCTCAAATATGGTAAAATATTTCATTGGCCATATTTCCCATCATACTCAATAAATTCATTTCCTATTCTGTCCTAAATGGCACATTGTGAAGAAAGTGCTATTTATCTTTGCCCTTTTGACCCCAAACTTTTTGGACGTCTTCTACTGTCCAAATAAATGCCCTGTGACAAAATTCAACTTTATTTGCCTAGCCAAACTTTCTCAGTGATTTTTCAAAGTTCCTGTCTAAGGGAAGCCTTTGTGAAGGAAGTGCTAGCTAGGTTTATCCAAACGATTTGAAATTTTGCACAATCCTTCATGTGCTCATACTATCCCACTCCTCCAAATTTAAGCTCCATCTCTTGATCTATGTGAGCACAACATCAAATATTTGATTCTGTCAATATTTTCAGGCTGTGAAGCAAGTATATTTTATATTGCTTCATTTTGCCTGAAAATTTACCAGAGCATACTCCTACCCAAATAACTTCTCTCTACAAAATTTGGCATCAATTATTAAAGCTAATATTTATCTAGAATTTTTGCAATTTTCTGGACAGAGGGGATAGCTGTGAAGGAAGTACCATTTTGGTAAAACCAATTGGTATGAAATTTTGACAGCACCTTTGTCTGGCCAATTCATTAAGCCTTGCCAAATTTCACCTCAAGTGGTTACTCTATGTGAGTGAACCATCATGATCTTGATTCTGGACCCATAATGTGAGTTACAAAGCAACTATATTAGTTTGTGCTCCGTTTTGCCCCAAAACCTCCAGGATCATAGTTCTTCCATAGATAATCACCCCAGACAAACTCTTTGGTGCCAGTAAAATCCCTGTGAATCACCAGTGCGCGGCCAAGTTTACTGCAGTAAACTTCAGAGGGTGATTACCATTTAACCAGAGCTCTTTAAACCGAGATACCACTGCAATTGGAACCTCCCCTGGATGAACTTACCACTAGACAACGTGTTCAAGCCCATCTCCCCCGCTACATGCCAGTGCACGTGGTGACCACGATAGTGGCGTGCCTGTGCACGCGCTCTGTGTGCAGTGGCCGCGTCCAGTGGTTGTTTGTGCTGGACCCCCTCCTCCTCTCGTCGTCTTCGCACGCGTTAGCGTGTCTAACAGATAGCCCGTGTCGTCGCTGTTCCCTAGACCCCTCTCCCCCTCCGTCCGTTTCCTCATCGACGCTCGCTGACACTCGCCCATGGGAGCACAGTGCCCTGACATGTTTTACTGGTGCTCGATTTCTTCCTCTGCTCCCCGGTGTCGTCTACCCCTCCGTGAGCTCTGAATCAATAGCTCCTCGTGTTCCCGCGCCCTCCCGTGCTCGCTGGCCGTCTCCAGAGCCTTGGCTGGACGTGACCGGTGGCACCCAAGCCCATCCCTCTCGCCCGCCTATATATAGGCCTCCCTGAGCCGTTCGAGCACACCAGCAGCCTCTCCTCACTTCACTACCCCTCCCCAACCTGTCAAGCGAGCTTGAGAGGCTCTCCTCGCCTCTGTTGACTGCCATGGACGCCGCAGCCATCCTCCTAAATTAGCTCGAGTCTGAGCCTCCCCCTTCCTCCTGACCTCACCATAGCTCCACCCAGACCCCGACGATCCTCCCCGTGTCCTCGCCCCACCGCCGGAGCCACCTTGGCCGCGTGCCCCAAGCTCAACCGCCGCCGCCAAGATCTCTATTCCCCGCGCGGTTCCGCCCCTCCTCTCCTCCACGATGCTCTTCTCCCCTCTGGTTGGATGTGGTGGACCTCGCCATGCTCGCCGGTTGCCTCCCCTTGGCCGGAGCTGGTCGAAGCCGACGAGCCCATCGCCGGCCAAGCCCAGCCGCGCCTCTGCCTCGCCCCTCACTGCTTCTGTCGGGCACAAGCGAGAAGGAGTGGGAGGAGAGAGAAAGGAGTGGGACCCCCTCGTCAGCCGCTCATCGCCGGTCCCGCCACAACCACGTCACTTAAGTGGAGGCAGAAACAACAGAGTATGTTTTCCCTGACCGAAAGCGTATTCACTTCTTCTTTAGGTGTAAATGCATTTTCCTCTTCGGAAAGCGTATTTCCTCAAAACCCGGTTCTGCCTTATCCACTCAGGGACTTGTTTGTGATGATATGTTTGCAGAAAAGTCCATGATCTTCATCAACTCATATCTTTTTACCCACAACTCCAAATCCGGTGAATCCAAAGTCCACTTCTTCGTGTCGTCGAGCCCGTTCTGTTGGTATCATTTTCACCATGTTTTGACATTCCGAAAATGACCATTATGCCCTTGCCCTTATTCAGCCCCTCCGAGAGAGAAAGATTTTCGGCGTTTCTTTCCGCGAGCTTCTCGCACTTCTTCTCGGTGATTTTTTCCACCCCAGGCAAGCCACACCCTCCATTTGCATGATTGCAATGCAGTGACATGGTTTATTCATTTGAACTTGTTTAAAATATTTTAGTAGCTATGTATGCTTTGTTCATGGCATTTCTCGGAGTATGGTTTTGATCTAGATGTTGCCATGATATTGCCTCAAGTTCTAGGACTTATGTTTTGATGATCATGTGGATATCATGTGCCTTTGGATTCTTAGTGGCTATTATGATTATGTCCATGATGGTATTATGCTTTGGAGTATTGCTTTGGATATCATGTTGCCTTTGGATTATTAGTGGCTAGTGTTAGTTTCATCATGGTGCTAGTTGATATTATGTTTTGGACTATGATGATGGAGATGATGCTTGCATGTGGATCATAGCTGGATAGTTAGTTCTTGATATTTGAGTAGTAGTATTATCATTCTTGGGTTCATCAGGATAGTAGTGTTATACTGTCCTCGGAGTATTTTAGTATGATGATATTAAGCTTTGGATTATTTGTTGGATATTGCTATGACTTGGATTATAGGTAGATAGATGATGTCGGAGTATCAGTCATTACTATTATATTTAGGGGATAAATTCCATCATTAAGTTGGTCAGGTGCCACCGAACCGGGCTTTCCAGTGCAACCACATTTGCCTTTATGGGAAGGCCCTAATGCGGTTTATTGTCGTGCCTCTCGCCGGTGCCTCCAATGAGGGAAGGTTATGGGCGTGCGGTACCCTGGCCCGGTAAGCAGACATAACCTTGTGTGCCCGATGTTGTTGTTGTTGTTGTTGTTGTTGTTGTTGTTGTTGTTGTTGTTATGTGCACGGTTCTCGTGAGGGACGGTCCCCGTGAGGGACGTTTTGGCCACGACGGTGGTTGTTGTATTTGGTAGACATGGGGCCACCCAGGACTAGCCTAGTTGGGAGTGGGTCGGAGTGGCCGGGAGAGTGTCATGGCAGTATATCGGTTTTGTCGGAACACCGTTGGTCCACCCGAATGGGAGTGCGAGGCCATGGGTTCCGTGGTGTGGGTACAGTGCGCTACCTCTGCAGAGTGTATTTAAATCTATCGATAGCCTCGTCCTCGGTCTTGGGCAAGGGTTCGTACTAGGTCACACCGTTCGATCAACATTCAGATGACGGAATGACTTATAGGTGATATATTTATATGTTGATATGTTGAGCAGTACAGATTGGCAGGATGCTGATGATGATGTTGGAGACCAAGTGTTGGTCATGGTAGTGATCGCCAGAAGGATCACCGTTTGAGGCCAAGTGTTGGTCATGGTTGTGATCGCCGGAATGATCACCATTTGGTTTTGATCACGAGGTGATCGAGATGGTATATTGCTTGCCGGTTAGCCAAGAGTGATATGGTTATGGAGATCTGAGATGGTGATTTATCAGGATTGTATTAGTTTCATACCATGCTTAGTAGTTGCTTCATAATTATAGTTGTTAATTTAATTAACCTATTAAATGCTATGTTATTGTCTTGCCTTGATGTTTATGGTTGTTGTGAGCTTGCAAGTACATTCAATGTACTGGCCTGGCATGTCATGCCAGATTGCAGGTGATGCCATGATTGCTTGTCGATGGTTGCCATGCGTGCAAGCTAGATCGTGTCCCAGCCAGAGTCCCTGCGGAGTGGAGTTCACCACCTTCATCGTTGTTCCATTGCTAGAAGTATTCCGCTGCTTCGAGTTGTTCTGCTGCTAGCATAGAGCAAGTGTAGTATCGCAGGCGTAGTGTCGCCGTGCTGATGTGCTTCTTTGTAACATCAGACCCTCGTATTATTATTCTTTTAATAAGTGATGATTTGTTCTATGTCAAGCAGTGCCGTATTCCAGAGACTTCTCCTCGATCTCTAGGCCGGAATACGGGGTGTTCTGGTTTCTCTGAACCGGGGTGCCACAGAGGGCTTTGGATTGCACGTCAAGAAATCCATGAGGCGGCCACAAGGTCGGGAGGCGCCCCCCCTTGTAGGCCCCTCGTGACTCCACCGACCTATTTCTTCTGCCTATATATTCTCAAATATCCCAAAACCTTCCACGGGAGCCACAAAACCACTTTTCACCGCCGCAACCTTCTGTACCTGTGAGATCCCATCTAAGGGCCTTTTCCGACGTCCTGTCGGAGGGGGATTCGATCACGGAGGGCTTCTACATCAACACCATTGCCTCTCCGATGAAGCGTGAGTAGTTTACCACAGACCTATGGGTCCATAGCTAGTAGCTAGATGGCTTCTTCTCTCTCTTTGATTCTCAATACCATGTTCTCCTTGATGTTCTTGGAGATCTATTCCATGTAATACTTTTTTGTGGTGTGTTTGCCAAGATCTGATGAATTGTGGATTTATGATCAGCTTATCTATGAATATTATTTGAATCTCCTCTGTATTATTTTATGCATGATTTGATATCGTTGCAAGTCTCTTCGAACTATCGATTTGGTTTGGCCAACTAGATTGGTTTTTCTTGCAATGGGAGAAGTGCTTAGCTTTGGGTTCAATCTTGCGGTGCTCGATCCTAGTGACAGAAGGGGAACCGACACTTATTGTATTGTTGCCATCGAAGATAACAAGATGGGGCTTTCATCATATTGCTTGAGTTTATCCCCCTACATCATGTCATCTTACTTAATGTGTTACACTATTCTTATGAACTTAATACTCTAGATGCAAGCAGGAGTTGATCGATGTGTGGAGTAATAGTAGTTGATGCAGAATCATTTTGGTCTACTTGATACAGACGTGATGCCTATATTCATGATCATTGCCTTAGATATCATCGTAACTTTGCGCTTTTCTATCAATTGCTCAGCAGTAATTTGTTCACCCACCATAATATTTTCTATCTTGAGAGAAGCCTCTAGTGAAACCTAATGGCCCCCGTGTCTATTTTCCATCATATAAGTTTCCGATCTATAATTTTAGTTTCCTATTTACTTTCTTTGCAATATTTTACTTTCCGATCTATAAACCAAAAATATTACTTTACTGTTTATCCATCTATATCAGATCTCACTTTGAAAATAACTGTGAAGGGATTGACAACCCCTTCGTCACGTTGGGTGCAAGTTGGTGTTTGTTTGTGCAGGTATTCGGTGGCTTGTGCGTTATCTCCTAGTAGATTGATACATTGGTTCTCGAAAGCTGATGGAAATACTTACTCTACTTTGCTGCATCACCCTTTCCTCTTCAAGGGAAAAACCAACGCAAGCGTAAGAGGTAGCAGGAAGAATTTCTGGCGCCGTTGCAAGGGAGATGTACGCCAAGCCAAGACATACCAAGTACCCATCATAAACTCTCATCTCTCGCATTATATTATTTTCCATTCGCCTCTCATTTTCCTCTCCCCCACTTCTAAAACAATTTTCTAAAAGATTTGCCTTTTCTTCGCCCCTCTTCCGTTCATCTTTTCGTTTGTGTCTTACTTGGTTTGTTTGCTTGTTCGCTTGGCATAATTGTGTATTTATTGGAAAGCAAGAACAAAAAAGCTTGTGGATCCTCATCCACTTGCTAATCTTTTTAAGACATCCAATTATGATGAACCAATTGCTAGTGAGTTGAGTGCACTAGATTATCTTTATGAGGTTTTGCTTGAAATTCGTGAATCTAAAAATTGTGATGAAGTGTTGAAAGAAAATATTTATGAAGTGATTCACGATAGCTCCTTGAATGAAAATCATGATTGTGTAGCGACCAGACCTCAAACAGTCTGATCTCTGTGTATAAGTGTCATCCCTGGATCGGTAATGCTGACACACACAGTACTTGAAGGATTTATAACAGAGTGGCAATCACACACTTATTACATCGAATGTCTCAAAAGAGAACTTATTACAATAAATATGGCTTAAGGCCATCTAATATGATAACAGCGAAAGGCTTGGAAGATAAAGTGAGTCCATCAACTCCAACGCCATCACTGAGTGAAAGACCACGATCTAAGGCTCCTTACTCGTCGTCTGAAAAGTCTGCAACATGATACGTTGCAGCCCGAAAATGGGTCAGCACATAGAATATGCTAGCAAGGTAACACAAGAGAATAATGAATAGAATAAAGCTATCACTATATGCATATATGGCTGGTGGAGGCTGTATGGTTGATATGTTTTGCGTAAAGCCAATTTTTCCCTACTGCAAATGAATATATTTTATTTAACTACAAAATTTGTTGAAAACATTGAGAATGGTAAACCCCATCTCAATCCCAATTAAAAGTAATCATTAACCCAAACAAAATTATATAATTAAGAGTGATGAGATCCACATGATAATCCAAGAACTAGATACTCAAGATGTCCATAATCGGGGACACGGCTAACCATGATTAGTTTGTACACTCTACAAAGGTTTGTGCACTTTTCCCCACAAGACTCGATCTCTTCCATTGGATTTCTCGCACTACATAATGTTTGAGAAACGGATGACCGAGACACAGTCTTTCAGAAGGGTTAGCACCTTACGATGGGTAGACCGGCACACCTACATCCCCTACATATGCTAGTCTACCACTATAAGAGTTCACACAACTTAATCAACTATGCTAGAGCCCATAATAGCATGTGGCTACACACAGAAGTTTCCAGTATGAATAATCTTATGATCCCTTTGAGCCTGGGTGGCAGTCCATAGGAGAATCATATGGTACTCCGGGATTTCCAAAAAATACAGGCAATCACTGGGTTCCCCAGGTGCCTCAATCCACCCACATGTGTATTAAAGTTGCCACCTTAAATTGAACCATTAATTAACAATACTCACATCTGTCATGAAAACTCTCAAACCCAATCCACGTCTACGAGCATAGCATAGCAGTATAAGCATAACGTAGAAGTAACTCCCAGGGTTTGATAATAAATAGGGTAATAGGTTCCTACCTCATCAATACTTCCCAACCCACGGTTTAATTCAGATTCTAACCATGCAACGTTTGAGGGTTGATCTAATGCAATAAAAACTGGGTAGTAAGAGGTATGATCAAAGTGTTACTTGCCTTGCTGATGATCCGCGAAACCTAGAGACTCGTAGTAGCACGCTTCGCACTTCGGGTGTTCTATCGCAAACAAATAAGCATACAATAAGCAATCAAGCAAGGGCACGGGTAAAACTCGAATAAGAGATCTAACCAGAAAGTTCAACTTAAGAACTCCGGTTTGCAAAAAGAATCAAATCAAACGAAACAACAAAACTCAAACAGCGAAAGAAACATGCTTCGTTTACTAATCTGGACTAAAGTCAAATTTTACAGTAGCAAAAACTTGTTTAAGTTGATTAAACGGAAAGAGGGTTTCGAGAGGAAACTCTAGGCATTTGAATCGCCTGATTCCGTTAAACGAGCAAAAATTTATACTAAAATGGAAATCGGATCAGAAATCACGATGGAAAATAATCGCGGAAAATCCGAGAAAAAGAAAAACTAACGAACAGGCTAACGAATGAACGTTCGCTGTCTGCGGCTAAAAGGTGAAAACCGTTCGCTAAAACGAACGTAAAAACGGGCGTTCACTAAATAACTAAACCGAAAAAATAAACTGAACCGGATCTAATAACAAAAACGGATCTAGGGTTTTCGGGAAAAAAAATCCAAAACGGTTTTCTCACGAAAACCGAGGCAACTACCTCAAGGTTTGGCGAGGGTCCGGCGCTCCAGCACGGCGGCGTGGGGCGCGGCACGACGTCGGGTGGCAGGCGGCACGGCGCGGGCGGCGGCGGTGGATCGGGGCTAGGGTTAGGGTTAGGGAGCAGTGGCGGCTTGGGCTGGTCGGGGGCTCGGGGCCGTGGCTTATAAGGGCCGCCCTGAGGAGTCCTGGCCGCTTACGGCCTGGAGTCGGTTCACCCCTTTTTTTAAATAATTCCGACGCTTAGAAAATAAAAGAAAAGAAATACTAAACTGACTCTAAAAATCCCGAAATAAATTTTCCCCGTCCTCTAAAAATAAGCCGGACAAGGTGAACATTTATTTGGGCCTAAAATGCAATTTTGAAAAACACACTTTTTTCCTAATTCAAATAAAATAGCAATAAAACTCCGAATAAAAATCTTATTTGATTTTAATATTAAATCTTCGATATTTCTCTATTTTGAGGAAGTCCTTTTATCCTCTCTCTTTTATTTTTATAAAGGAAATAATCGAAGAGTAAATAATTAGAATCAAACGATCCTCTTTTCAAAATTCGAGAAAAACTCGAATATGAAAATAATGAAATCCCCAACTCTCTCCGTGGGTCCTTGAGTTGCGTAGAATTTCTAGGATCAACCAAAATGCAATAAAATATGAGATGCAATGATGATCTAATGTATAACATTCCAAATTGAAAATTTGGGATGTTACAGATTGCAATGATATTATTATAAATTCTATTGATGTCAATTGTGTTAATGATATGCAAAACCCTAAGCTTGGGGATGCTAGTTTTGCTATGTCCACTACTTGTTACAATGATCATGATTGGGGTGATTCTTCTTATAATGTTGAAAATTTATTTAAGCCCCGTGACAAATATGAGATTGATAATAATGTTTGCAATAATACTGAAAGTGGGTTCGAAGAGGCCATGACTTTATTTTATGATAATCCTACTATTTCGAAAGAGTGTCAACTTTGCATGCATGTGGATCATGTTGAGAATATTTTATGTGATAGCTATATTATTGAATTTGATTATGATCCTACATGTAATTATTATGAAAGAGGAAAATATGGATGTAGGAATTTTGATGTTACTAAATTACCTCTCGTTATGTTGAGATTGCTATTGTTTATTTCTTGTTCTTTGCATATGCTAGTTTTTGCTTGTCTTGATAATTTGTTTGCCTATAAGATGCCTATGCATAGGAAGTATGTTATACTTAGATGTGTTTTTCACATGCCATATGATACTCCTTTTATGCTTCAATTCTTGTCTTTCATGTGAGCATCATTGAAATTATCAATGCCTAGCTAAGGGCGTCAAACAATAGCGCTTGTTGGGAGGCAAACCAATTTTATTTTGTTCTTGCTTTTTAGGTCATGTTTTGCATTAAATAATTAATCTAGCCTTTGGTTAGAGGTGGTTTTTATGTTTTAATTAGTGTTTGTGACAAGTAAGACCTTTGGGATAGCTTACAGTGATAGTTGATTTATCTGCTGAAAAACATAAACTTTTGCGCTTAAGATATTAGTTTTCATTTTTTAGTAGAAGTGTGATAAAATACTGATTCTTTTTGCAGAATATTACTACACAAAATTCCTAGGTCTCCCTAATTTTCAAGATTTTTGAGTTACAGAAGTATTCAAAATATCCAGATTGCTACAGATTGTTTTGTTTTTGACAGATCATGTTTTTCGCGTGTTGTTTGCTTATTTTGATGCATCTATGCCTAGTATCGCGCGCGGGGGGGGGGGGGGGTTGATTTTTTGCCACCAATTAATTTGCACTTTGACAATTTGCCACTTCATACATTGCAATTGATCTATTGCCACTCTTTACATTGGACTTTGATTTTTTGCCCTCTGTCAAATGGGTCCCGCATATAACGACCAAAATAGCCATGCTCCCAAATTGACCAGGAACGGGAGATGAGCTCTTGGTTGCTCATCTCATCCCCTTCCTCTCGCCGACAGCAACACCAGGAGACTGCAACGGCTACTCGGTGGTCCTCGATGGCCGACGGCCCTCGTCGTCCGCAGCGACTACATCCCGGCGAGGTGAGTCATCTCTGTCCCGCTCCCTCTCCCATGGTGGTTACATCCGGGGCTGTGCTCTGCTGCCAGCCATCGTGATTCCGTGATGTGCGCCACCGCTGCTACTTGTGCTCTACAGCCGGCCACCATGTTGACGTGATGTGCGTTGCCGCTGCGGCTCCGGTGACCACGACTGCAGGGACGCGTCGGTGCGGGCGGACCGACCCTTCCCTTCGCCGCCTCGGACAACAGCAGCTCATCCATGGTGCTTTTGCAAGTCGTCTCGCGCCGTCCCCGAGCAGCATGGCCGCCGACTCCATGCAGGTCTCCGGCAGCAAGGGCCGTCGGCCTCATACTGCTCCCGCTCCGCGACGCGTCGTCTACCCTGTACCGTGGATTAACAGCACCATGCAGCCAGAGCCTGCAACTTTCTTTCCTTTTATTTTTTACGTTCTCAGAGCCTGCATGTTGGTCCATGGATGGATGCATCTGTATGAACATCATCGAGTGATTCTAAGTTCAGAACATTATTTGGACAATAATTAATCAACTCCTTACATTCTTCCCTCACTGTTGCTCGTGGTTGTGTGCTACTACTGGTCGTTGTATGCAAGTGTCCATGGAGATTGGAGGAGAGAACGCCAGACGAGGCAGCAGGCGTGGAACAGCACATGGAGGCGGGGAGAAGAGAGGCGAGCATGATGAGTCGCGAGCCCGGAGAGAGCGGCGGCCGCCGCTGGATTCATACCGATTTGGGGATTCGTTGAGCTCTATTTTAGTCAAACAGTCACAAAAGGTAAACCTGTCCACCATTTTTTGTATGTAGTATGTCAATCATTTGCTAATATTGTTTTTGTGAGTAAAAGTGGCAAAATATCAAAGTGCAAAGAAAAGAGCGTCATCAGATCAATTACAATCTAACTAGTGGCAAATTGTCACAGCCCCAGTTCAGCCCTTGCTTGACTTTGCTGGTTCATCATGCCATCATGTTTAATTTCCAAAGAAACTTGAAATGGGGATTGTTGAAACCCTAGCACCAAATGAAATTCAACTAGGTTCAATAAAAATATTTTCAATGATCCCAAATACCCTTTAGAAAAGTTCATGATTTTAGTTAAAGGTGAAAACCTTTGCCAAAAATGATGAACATGTTTCTAGGCCATTCTGGATTTTTGATTTAAATCATAAAGTATTTGCATTTGGGCATTTAAATGCTATAAAATATTTTAAATGCTCAAATAATCATAAACTGAAATGTTTACTGTTGGATATATTCTAAGCAGTAGCCATGCTTAGTTTTATGATTTTTGGAAATGCCCTGCCATTTTTAATAAAGCCCTGAAGTTACAGAAGAAATAGAAAATAGAAATTAAAGAGAGAGAGAGAGGTTTAAGTGGCCTCACCTGCGCAGCCCACCTGGCCGGCCCACCTAGCAGCCCAGCAAACTGGCCCAGCCCACTGGCCTCCTCCTATCATCTTCCTCCTTGCCAGGAGGACGGGCGCGTGCCCGATGCGCGTGCACCACCGTGCGGCCACCTCCACCCTGCCTGGCTGCCCCCCATCGCCCTGGACCTCCCTCGTGATGCCACACACCCCCTGAACCTCTCTCGCTCTCTCCTCGAGCTCCTCTCCTCCTCTGGCTCCTTCGCACGCAACCACCGAGCGCTGTCGTCGCTGCCGACGAGCACAACCGCGGCAATCGCCTCTCCCTTGCCTCTCCGTGTTGTCCAGAGGCTCCTCCTCGACGCCACGGAGCCCCAAGACGAAGCACACGCCCGCGGGACGCCCGAAGCGACGTCATCATCGTCATCCCCGCTGTCGGCCGCCGGAGATCCCCCTCGCCGCCCCTCTCGCTCCGGTTCCGCCCCGACCTCGCCGTCTACTTCGCCGTGACCGCTGTGAGCTTCTGCCTCTCCTCCCCCTCTCCGTTCTTGCTGCCGCGCGCCATAGCAACCGCACCGAGCACACCCGCATGCGCCACCGCTTGAGCTCGCCTCCGACGTGGCTCCGGCCACGCAACGGCCTCACCGTCCTGTCCTTTGACCTCCCCGCACCTCGTAGGGTTTGTAGGAGTTAACCCCGAGCCTCCATGCACACTGTAGCAACGGCTTCGAGTTTGCGTGAACTCCGGCCGCCGCCCAACTTGCCGCCGTCGCCGCCACAGACCACCCCAGGTCCAGCCACCACCACCATCAGATGCGCCCTGCTGCGGGCGTTCCAATGTGCCCGGCCACGCGAGCTCCCGTCGCCGGAGTTGGCCGGACGGGCGTCGCCGTCGTGCTGTGCTTAGCACCGATGTTTAGCCGCCGACGTGGCACCTTCATTAGTGGCTAATGACGCTGCTAATTTAACCCTACAGCCGCTGACAGATGGGCCCCACGCCCTAATTAATCCCAGTTTCGTTCTGGTTAGGTTAGTTTAAACCCCAGCGGGACCCACGCATCGGAGTTGACTGTGCTGACGTGTTTGTTGACCAGACCCACCTGTCATTGACCCTAGGTTGCACTGGGTCACTGACCAGTGGACCCCACTGGTCAGGTTTGACCCGGACCAGCCCCTGTTGACTCGCTGACGTCACACCACGTCATGCTGATGCAGTAAAGGATTTTCTGGATTAAATCTAATTCAGGAAATCTCAGTAAATAGCCAAAACTTCTAAAAATCATAGAAATTCAACCGTAACTCCAAATGAAATAATTTATATATGAAAAATTATCAGAAAAATATGAAGAATCTGTTTATGGCATTCTCATGCATGTTCGAACAACTTACAGCCACTGTATATGACAATTTGAATCAATGGTATTTGAAATGCCTCATGTGGAGTTCAAATTTGAACCTAGGGTTCAAACCAACTCCATTTAACATGTTGCTAGTTGCATTAGCTCAAAACACAGCATATTGACATGTCATGATCATGCATCATATTGTGCATTACATTGATTGTGCTCTCCTTCTCTCTTGCCAGTATTTGTCCCCTCTCGATAGACGTGCTTCCGACGACGTGATCGATGACACCGATGAAGAACTATATTATCTTCAGAAGTGCCAGGCAAGCAAAACCCCCTTGTTCATTCCGATACAATCCCACTCTCTCGCTCCTGCTCTCTTTTACTGCATTAGGACAACAACGATTCAACTGTTACATGCTGCGGTAGTTGAACCCCTTTCCTCTGCATGACCTGTCATTGCCACAGTAAATAGATGAAACCCACTAGCATGAGTAGGAGTTGTTTGAGCCCTGATGTGCCTACTCATTCATGCTTGTTTGTCATGCCTGCTATTGCTTAGAGTTGTGTCAGGTTTGATTCATCGGGGATGAATTAGAAAGTTGTGAACATGTCCTACTGTGTGTGAGCTAAGTGTGTTGAACACGATTTGGTAAAGGTATCGATGAGAGGCCATGTAGGAGTACATGGTGCGCTGTTTCATTGGAACCGTCCTTAAGCACTGAGATCTGTATGTGTGATTTAAGAACGAGCTACTACCATGCATTGGGATCCTTAATTGACCCTCTCGGCTTCTTAACCACCCTAGTCCTTTGTTCAGGAGTTGCAACTAGTTTCTGGTGTTTATAGGATATGTGTTGGCAGCCGTGCGTAGCGCTGACCCTAGGGGTGGGCTATGATGCGGTAGATACACCATGGCCGGGTATGCCGGGCGCCCGTTTGGTGTCTCGGAACCCTGTACACATCGTTTGGGGCCGTATGTGGAAACCTCAGCAGGACTCCCCGCGGATGGAACCTGGATAGGCGATAAACCTGGACTAGAGACTTGAGTGTTTAGGTAGGCTGAGGCCGACACCCTCGTTGGGCTTCCACTTGAAGGTTGCCGAGTACATGTCGTGTAAATGACGGTAAGTGGTGAGAGCATGTATGAAGAAGTACACCCCTGCAGGGTTAACATCATCTATTTGAATAGCCGCGTCCGCGGTAAAGGACTACTTGGTTGCCTATACAGTTCATAGACAAGTGAAAGTGGATACTCTAAAATGCGCAAGATAAGCGTAGTGCTATGGATGGCATTCTCGTAGGGAGACGGGAGCGGATCCATAGTGGTGTATTGATATGGTGAATATGTGGACTCGTGTGCGCCAGCTCAAAAGAGTTACTTGCCGTCGTAGTTTAAGATAGCCACCGAGTCAAAGCTGGCTTGCTGCAATTAAACTCCACCACCCCCTTTATTGATGCCGATGCATATGTAGCTAGTTCTGATGTAAGTCTTGCTGAGTACTTTTGTACTCACGTTTGCTTAATTTATGTTTTGCAGAGAGACTTCAGTCTCGCTAGTAGTTCCGCGTGGACTTCGATGTTTAGCTTGATACCTCAGCTACGATCTTGTGCCCTCGGCAGGATCTGGTAGATAGTCAGGCTTCTTAGCCTTTTTCATTGTAGATGTCTGTACTTAGACATGTTAAGCTTCCGCATGTGCTTTGATTTGTATGCTATGATTGTTGGGTCATGAGACCCATGTTTGTAATATCTCGCTCCTCGGAGCCTAATGAATAAATACTGGAGTCGTAGAGTTATGTTGTGATGCCATGTTGTATTTACACATATCGAGCATATTGTGTGCATGATTGAAATGCTTGCTATGTGTGGGATCCGACAATCTAGTTGTTTATCCTTGGCAACCTCTCTTATGGGGAAATGTAGTCTAGTGCCTCCTTGAGCCATAGTAGTCCGCTACAGCCCGGTTCACCGGAGTCCTGCTAGCCCAACACTACTTCTCAGGACACTTGACTGGCCGACATGTGTTTCACTTCGTTCCCGTGTCTGTCCCTTCGAGGAAATGTCAGGCGGTGACATCCAGAGTCCTGCCTAGCCTGCTACAGCCCGGTTCACCGGAGTCCTGTTAGCCCAGTGCTACAACCCGGATTCACACGCTGCTGATCGACATGCTCGAGGTTGATTCATGTATGCCTGTCCCCATAGGTTAGTGCCGCTTTGGGTTCACGACTAGCCATGTCGACCCGGGTTCTCTGTCATATGGATGCTAGTGACACTATCATATACGTGAGCCAAAAGGCGCAAACGGTCCCGGGCCATGGTAAGGCAACACTCGTGGGAATATCGTGCGTGAGGCCGCAAAGTGATATGAGGTGTTACCGGCTAGATCGATGTGACTTGGAATTGGGGTCCTGACACAAATTGTCAAAGTCCAAAGAACGTGGTGTGATACATCCATTTTGCATCATGCTTTTATATTGATATTTATTGCATTATGGGCTGTTATTACACATTATGTCACAATACTTATGCCTATTCTTTCTCATTTTACAAGGTTTACATGAAGAGGGAGAATGCCAGCATCTGGAATTCTAGGCTAGAAAAGGAGCAAATATTAGAGACCTATTCTGCACAACTCCAAAAGTCCTAAAACTTCACGGGAGCATGTTTCAGAATATATAAAAAATATTGGGAAAAAGAAATACCAAAGGGGGGCCACCCACCATCCACGAGGGTGGGGGGCCCGCCCTACCACCCTGGGCACCCCCTGCCCCATGGACCCCCTGACAATCCTCTAATGCCCATCTTTGGCTATATGGAGTCTTTTGTCTAGGAAAAAATCATAAGCAAGCTCGCGGGACGAAACTCCGCCACCACGAGGCGGAACCTTGGTGGAACCAATCTAGGGCTCCGGCGGAGCTGTTCTGCCGGGGAAACTTCCCTTCGGGAGGGGGAAATCATCACCATCATCATCACAATCGATCCTCTCATCGGGAGGGGGTCAATCTCCATCAACATCTTCACCAGCACCATCTCATCTCAAACCCTAGTTCATCTCTTGTATCCAATCTTTGTCCCAAAGCCTCAGATTGGTACCTGTGGGTTGCTAGTAGTGTTGATTACTCCATGTAGTTGATGCTAGTTGGTTTATTCGGTGGAAAATCATATGTTCAGATCCTTTATGCATATTAATAACTCTCTGATTATGAACATGAATATGATTTGTGAGTAGTTACATTTTTTCCCGAGGACATGGGAGAAGTCTTGCTATAAGTATTCATGTGAATTTGGTATTCGTTCAATATTTTGATGAGATGTATGTTGTCTTTCCTCTAGTGGTGTCATGTGAACGTCGACTACATGACACTTCACCATTGTTTGGGCCTAGGGGAAGGAATTGGGAAGTAATAAGTAGATGATGGGTTGCTAGAGTGATAGAAGCTTAAACCCTAGTTTATGAGTTGCTTCGTAAGGGGCTGATTTGGATCCATATGTTTCATGCTATGGTTAGGTTTACCTTAATACTTCTTTTGTAGTTGCGGATGCTTGCAATAGGGGTTAATCATAAGTGGGATGCTTGTCCAAGGAAGGGCAGTAACCAAGCACCGGTCCACCCACGTATCAAATTATCAAAGTACCGAACGCGAATCATATGAACGTGATGACAACTAGCTTGACGATAATTCCCATGTGTCCTCGGGAGCGATTTCCTTTATATAAGAGTTTGTCCAGGATTGTCCTTTGCCACAAAAAGGATTGGGCCATCTTTCTGCACTTGATTCACTTTCGATACTTGTTAGCGGTTACAAATTATCTTATCACAAAACTATCTGTTACCGATAATTTCAGTGCTTGCAGAGAATACCTTACTGAAAACTGCTTACCATTTCCTTCTGCTCCTCGTTGGGTTTGACACTCTTACTTATCGAAAGGACTACAATAGATCCCCTATACTTGTGGGTCATCAAGACTCTTTTCTGGCGCCGTTTCTGGGGAGTGAAGCGCCTTTGGTAGGTGGTGTTGGGGTTATTACTACTGGACGTAAACCGGCCAGGAGTAGCCGGATTAACTTTATGAAGATTAGAAGCCCATGAAGATGTGAAGATGATGGCGCTTTACGAAGGCCCAAAGCCCAGAAGTGAGTTAAGGCCTGTAGATGTAAACCGACTTAAAACATGTAACTTGCTTTGTACGATAGGAAGTGTAGAGACCGAACCGGAAACATTTATAATCTGGCTTCGGGACTCTGTAAACCGACGGGCGCCACCCATATATATAAGGGGACGAGCCGACAGCGGTTCAGGGGACAGACAACAACTCGAGAGCCAGACAAAGCAGATTCGCTCCCTGGCCTTCGAAACCCTAGCAATACCAATCACAACTAGACGTAGGCTTTTACCTTCCTCGAAGGGGCCGAACTAGTATAAAACTCCCCGTGTCCCCTTGTCCGGTTTAACCCCTTTAGGCTAACCCGTTGCGATGGTCCACGACTAAGTCCTTTCACAAGGACATCTGCCGTGACAAACCCACAACAGTTGGAGCCCACCGTGGGGCTATCGCACGATGGTTTCGAGTTTTTGAAGAGCAGCTTTGATGGACTCAAGGGATATGTTGTGGGCTGGATGACGAAGAGTCGTCGCGGCAAGCTCTACATCGACAATGAAAGATGGGGTCCCAAGGCCGATTCAATTGAATATGGGTACCGGGTCCCCTTTGGTGGGATTCACGTCTTCATCGGCAAGATTGGCGAACCGGCCCCTGAGCCGGACACCTGCAGCGACATCATCGAAACAGCTCAGTGTACAAGTTCTTCGCCGGTTCAGCCCGTGGCGAAGCATGTCTTCGTAGGTGCTATCCATGGAGCAGAATACGAGGACGGACCGACGTCCAATGGAGAAACCGTTGTTTGTTCAGACGACGAGTCTTCTGGAGAGACCGAATCGCTCTATCAGTTACAAGATGGCCGGATTGGTGGGGGATCCGAGGGCAACAGTATTTCGGACCCCCTGATCTGCCAAACCGGGTCGCTATCTTCATGGACGGTACACAGTCGGCACCTCACTCATCAACTGCTGTAGCAATGCTCTCCGGTTCAACAACAGCCACTGTTGTGGTTCTAAGCCTGACAGTAGAGTGGGGGGTAGGTATGGAGAGGTTGTAAGCACAAAGGATGTACGAGTTCAGGCCCTTCTCGGAAGAAGTAACAGCCCTACGTCTCGGAGCCCGGAGGCGGTCGAGTGGATTATGAGTGTATGAACTACAAGGTGCCGAACCCTTCTGCCTGTGGAGGGGGGTGGCTTATATAGAGTGCGCCAGGACCCCAGCCAGCCCACGCAGGAGAGGGTTTAAGGTGAGTTAAGTCTGGGGCGTTACTGGTAACGCCCCACATAAAGTGCCTTTACTATCATAAAGTCTACTTGATTACAGGCCGTTGCAGTGCAGAGTGCCTCTTGACCTCCTGGTGGTCGAGTGAGTCTTCGTGGTCGAGTCCTTCAGGCCAGTCGAGTGAATCCTCGTTGGTCGACTGGAAGGCGACCTCTTCTAAGGATGTCCTGGGGTAAGTTACTTGGATCAGGTCCATGACCCTACCCTAGGTACATAACCCCATCATTAGCCCCCGAATGGATTGAGGCTTCGAGTGAAGAAGGAGTTGATGTCGTTTCCGATTAACCTTTGCGCTCCGGTTGTGCGCTGTTCTGGACCAAAGAATCTCTTCGTCGACAGGAAACAACTTGCCTTCAGTCGACTTGATCCATTCTGTTTTTGCGTCGAGTGATCTTTCAGGCTTCGACGATCTCCGAGCGACGGATCGCCGGAAACACCGCGCCTGACAGACTGATTTGCTGTTCGCGGATTCCGCGGGATGCGAAATTTGGGGACGCGCGCGAAGCGGGGCGGACCGCGGCGTTCGGATGGGACGGGGCATGGACGCCTCGATCTCCGCGCCGCCTTTTTCGCCACGTATCCCGTCTGCATAACTGCTCCAGATATGATTAGATCGACCGGGCCCACCTGTCATCCACTCGGAAGGGACCTTATAAATGTGCCCGGCGAGGATTTCTGTGCTGCGCCTTAGCATTCTCCCCCTCTCTCTGCTTCCTTCCTCCCTGCTCAGCGTGCTCGCTCTCGCCCCCGCACCACTTCCCTTCGCGCATCTCGCCGGCGACCATGGCCAAGGAGAAGACGGCGGCGCTGGAGCGTGCAAAGAAGGCGTCGGCATCGGAGAAGGCGAAGGGGAGATCCACCAGCCGCGGAGGGTCCTCGTCCAGATCCCGCCTGCCGAAGGGCTGGGTCCAAGGAGACTGGATCCAGTCGACCATCACGGAGAATGACCTCCTCGACATGGCCAACGAGGGCTTGATCCCCCACGGAGCTGCGAGGCTTCCGGGGAAGGAGTGGCAGCCCCAGCCAGAAGAGGGTGAGTGTGTGCTTTTGGCCACTCATGTTGATCGTGGGTTTTCCTTGCCGCCGAGTGTTTTCTTTCGTGGCTTCTTGAACTTCTTCGGAGCGCAGCTCCACCACTTTACCCCAAACTCCATTGCCTATCTTGCTGCGTTCGTGTCCATGTGTGAGGGTTTCTTGGGCTGTCGACCGCACTGGGGTTTGTTCAAACATATATTCACGTGTCGATCTCAGACCGTGAAGAAGGCGAGCCCAGGTGATGAGAGAACCCGAGTCGTCCAAATGTGCGGGGGCCTGGGGATTCAGGTGAGGAATAAGAGCACCTTCCCGCCCATGACCTTTCCCGAGTCCGTCAGAGGCTGGCAGTCGACTTGGTTCTACTGCCAGGTCCAGTCGACGCCAGGGCAGTCGAGTGGACTCCCTCCGTTCACCATGGACCGAGTGAGCAAGCCTTCCCCTCTGAAGCTGATTCCGGAGGAGAAAGCTGACGTGAAGATGTTGATGGAGCGCGTGGTGCAGTTGGTTCGGGAGGGAGTGACGGGCATGGACCTCCTGGAGGTTTTCCTCAGGCGTCGCATCCAGCCTCTCCAGTTCCGGAGCCACTGCATGTGGTTGTACTGTGGGACCGAAGACGAGACTAGAGTCCATCCAGAAGCAGTCGACGATGTCACTCTGGAAAGATGGATGGCAGCCGTCACCGGAAACAAGGACAACCCACGCGGAGCCAGAAGGATTCCTCCACTCGACCACAACAGCGACTCAAACAAGGTACACTTGCTCTGCTCTCCACTGCGCCCTCGTCGTATTCATTTCTGTTAACCCTGCCGACTGGTCGACTGATCCTTGTCTGGGCATCTGCTAGGCCCTCACCGAGCTGTACTCGATGCCCAATGGGGCACAAGCTTCGACTGAGGAGGGCGAGGCGAGCGGGGGCGAGAGCCAGGAAGAGGAGGAATGGGACTCGGATGTTGCAGAGGATGATGACGACGATGATGATGATGACGGTGATGAAGACGACGTCGAGGACGAGGAAGAAGAGGAGGAGGAGGTCGTACCACCGCGCTCAGAAAGGCGGTCGAAGCTTGTCCACGACCCTTCGACCGAACGTGGTAAGGGGGTTGCGACCGCCACTCAGTCGACCAAGCGCCCTCGGACCACCTCTCCGGTGCCGACTGAAAAGGCGCCGAAGCAGCCCAGGGCGGCCTCGTCGAAGCCGATCAAGCTCTTGCCGAAGATGAAGGTGTCCATCCCCACCATATCAGGGTAACCGTGCTGCTCATATTTTCTTATTCTGTGTGAACTTTATCTCTGGTCGACGCTGAAGTTAGTCGACTGATCCTTTGGAGTTGCAGTGCTGCTACTTCTGAAACCTCGGCCCGGGCTGATGACCACGAGATGGAGGACGCAGCAACTTCGAACCCAGGTACTGTATTCTTAACACCGTTCTTAGTCGACTGACTCGCGATCTCTGATCCTGATTCTTCTCCGCAGCTCCACCCAATACTGTTATCAATCTCCCTGATGACGACGAGGATGAAGAACCACTGGCACGCAGGAGGAGTCGGAAAGCGTCCGCCAGTAAGGTGCCTCAGGATGTGACGGCGCCTGAGATTCTGACTGTGGAGGAAGAGAACACCACTCGACACACGGTGTCCTTCGCAAATCCACTGACGAGTGCTCAGCAGCCCTCCCTCTTCACGACGCACCACGTCCCAGAGGACCAAGCTGGCGCAGCGAAGGAGGCAATACGCCAGGCGGGACTCATGATGGAGCAGCTGAAGACCATCCGGGACGCGAGCCAGGCAGCTTATGACGCCAGCTCTGCCCTCCAAAGCAATGTCCAGGTCAGTCGACCGCTGTTTGTTCTGTTGGATATGCTACCAAAAACTTTTCTTTTCCGGAATTTATAGCAGTCACCCACTGGGTGTGTCGAATAAACTCCGTGTTAGCGGGGGCACGCTGAGTGCACCCGCTGGGTGTAGTCCCCAAGGCTAAGGTCGACTGCTGGCAGTCGGCCTTAGGCTTTATGATGTCAATCTTTCCGTCAGTCGACTGGTCGACTGGATTTCACAAACCGGTGGGGGCACGCTGAGTGCACCCACTGGGTGTAGTCCCCAAGGCTAAGGTCGACTGCTGGCAGTCGGCCTTAGGCTTTATGATGTCAATTTTTCTTTCAGTCGACTATGTCGACTGGATTTCACAAACCGGTGGGGGCACGCTGAGTGCACCCACTGGGTGTAGTCCCCGAGACTGTGGTCGACTGCTTGCAGTTGATCACAGTCTTAGAGAATGCATCTCTTTTTTTTTGAGGTCGACTGGTCGACTTTGTCTTCAACAGGATTAGTGGGGGCACGCTGAGTGCACCCACTGGGTGTAGTCCCCGAGACTACGGTCGAATGCTTGTATTCGGCTGTAGTCTTAGAAACGTGTGTTTTTCCCTTTTTCACTCGGAAGTGAATTATTTTTGACATTTAGTCGATTGGTTCTTCGCAGAACTCTTGTGATCTTGTGGCTCGCTACTCAGAGCTGGAACAAAAACATACTCAAGTCGAGCTGAGCTTGAAGCTGGTTCAGGAGAAACTGACAAAGGCAAAGGAGGAGACCGAAGGTATGTTTGGTGAGACCCTGACGACTGCTTTTCCCCTTGCTTGTTTCAAAATCTGATCTTGCTGTAACTTGCAGGTAAGGTAAGGGAGGCCCAGCAGAAGAAAGACCTTGAGCTAGCTGAGAAGATCAAGCTTGCTGACGAGAAGTTAGCTTCAGTCACCAAGCTCGAACAAGACAATACCAATCTGAAAGCTGCTCTTGGGATTGCCAACAAGGAGGTCAGTCGACTGAAAACTGATAAAGCTGCCCTGACCGACCAAGTCAGCAAATTGACTGAGAAGAAAACTGAACTGGAGGCCTTCCTGAGTGGCCTTGCCAAGAAGCTGTTTCTTATGCTTGAAGGTAAACCTCCATGTTTGGCAAATATTTCCAATTGTGGCTTTTTCCATTCGACTATCCCCTTGACTTAGTGATCATCCTTGCAGAATTTTGTCAAAACTTTGAAGAAGAAACCAGCCGACTGGAGCCAAACCTCGACCCCGTCAATTCTCCGGTGAACGACGAAGTTGCCATGGATGTTTTCCGACTGGAGTCTCGTGTTGCAGCTGTCGTGGACTATCTCGCAAGGCTGAAGGCCGCCACATCTCGCATCGACTCGACGCTCTGGCCTGAGGAGACACTTCAGAATGACCTTGAGTCGCTGATGGCCCGCTTGAACACGATCCCTGGTCGAGTGCAGGAGTGGAAGAAGTCCTCGGCTCGGTGTGGTGCAGATGTCGCTCTGTGTCTGGCCCGAGTCCACTGCAAAGATGCGCGAGAAGAGAAGCTGGCGGCCCTTCGGGTGGCCAATACCAAGAAGCACGACTTCAGGTCCTTTATGGAGACTTTCCTTGCAGCTGCCACTCGGATCGCCGACGGAATTGACCTTGATGAATTTGTTGCACCTTCCAGCCCTCCACAGGAGGGGTAAAAAACTTCTTCTGGCTCGACGCTTTAAATTTGCCTCGGTATGCCGAGTGGAATTGTAACCGACAAACCTTAACGGGCTTGACGCCTGAGCACTTTCGGTTCCTTTAGATATCGATTCAAACTTGAATTTGGCGCTTGAATATGATTGCCTTCGGCTCAAAATGTCTTTTGCAGGTTCAAAGCAAGGCGTCTTTTCTGCAATCGACTTATTCTTTAGTCCACTTAGGCGAGCACTGGGCTACGGCTAAGCCCCCGAGTGAGAAGTTTTACTCTTCACTCGGTAGGATTTCGATAACTTAGGCGAGTGCTTGGACTGCAGCTAAAGCCTCCGAGTGAGAGGGTTGCTCCTCACTCGGTAGGATTTTATAACTTAGGCGAGCACAGGGCTGCAGCTAAGCCCCCGAGTGAGAGGGTTGCTCTTCACTCGGTAGGATTTTATAACTTAGGCGAGCACAGGGCTGCAGCTAAGCCCCAGAGTGAAAGGGTTGCTCCTCACTCGGTAGGATTTTTATAACTTAGGCGAGCACAGGGCTGCAGCTAAGCCCCCGAGTGAGAGGGTTGCTCTTCACTCGGTAGGATTTTTAATAACTTAGGCGAGTGCTTGGACTGCAGCTAAGCCCCCGAGTGAGAGGGTTGCTCTTCACTCGGTAGGATTTTATAACTTAGGCGAGTGCTTGGACTGCAGCTAAGCCCCCGAGTGAGAGGGTTGCTCTTCACTCGGTAGGATTTTATAACTTAGGCGAGTGCTTGCACTGCAGCTAAGCCTCCGAGTGGAAGGCTGGCTTACCACTTGGTAGGATTTTGATAAACTTAGGCGAGTCCTTGGACTGCAGCTAAGCCTCCGAGTGGAAGGCTGGCTTACCACTCGGTAGGATTTTGATAAACTTAGGCGAGTCCTTGGACTGCAGCTAAGCCTCCGAGTGGAAGGCTGGCTTACCACTCGGTAGGATTTTGATAAACTTAGGCGAAACGGATTCGCAGCTAAGCCTCCGAGTGAGAGTCTGGCTCACCACTCGGTAGGATTTTTACAAACTTAGGCGAAACGGATTCGCGGCTAAGTCACCCACTGAGGGGGAGTTTTATGTGGACAAAAATAAAAAGTGACAGAAATTATGGAGGAACTATGACACTATTATTTTGATGTCCATGAGCTACAGAAGTACTTTATTGCAACTCATCCGAGTGATAAAACTTAAGTGTAAAATGGGCGGAGTAGCTCCGCGTTCCAAGCTCGGGGCTCGTCGATATTATGCTCGACGTTGTAAAGACGATACGCCCCGTTGTGGAGGACCTTGGTGACGATGAAGGGGCCTTCCCAAGAAGGAGCAAGCTTGTGTGGTTTGTGCTGATCCACTCGGAGAACCAAATCCCCTTCCTGGAAGGCTCGACCTCTCACATTTCTGGCGTGGAAACGGCGCAAATCTTGTTGGTAGATGGTCGAACGGATCAGAGCCATCTCCCTTTCTTCCTCTAAAAGGTCGACTGCGTCCTGCCGCGCTTGTTCAGCTTCTGCTTCGTTGTAGATTTCAACTCGGGGAGCATTATGAAGAAGATCACTCGGCAAGACCGCTTCAGCTCCGTAGACCAAGAAGAATGGAGTTCTTCCGGTCGACCGATTAGGTGTGGTCCGCAGTCCCCAGAGTACAGAGGGAAGTTCGTCGACCCAAGCTCCAGCCGCGTGTTTGAGATCACGCATCAGTCGAGGCTTCAATCCCTTAAGAATCAGTCCATTAGCTCGCTCTGCTTGTCCATTCGACTGCGGATGGGCGACTGAAGCGTAGTCGACCCGTGTGCCCTGGGAGTTGCAGAAAGCTCTGAATTCCTCTGAGTCAAAGTTCGACCCATTATCCGTAATGATGCTGTGCGGGACTCCATATCTGAATATTAGTTCCCTGATGAAGCTAACAGCAGTACCGGTGTCAAGGCTCTTGATTGGTTTAGCCTCGATCCACTTGGTGAACTTGTCGACTGCCACCAGTACATGCGTGAAGCCGCTTCGTCCTGTTCTCAAAGGACCGACCATGTCCAGCCCCCAAACTGCAAAAGGCCAGACGAGTGGGATGGTCTTCAAAGCTGACGCAGGCTTGTGCGACATATTCGAGTAGAACTGACATCCCTCGCACTTATCCACTATCTCTTTTGCCATCTCATTCGCCTTGGGCCAGTAAAATCCGGCTCGGTATGCTTTGGCCACGATGGTCCGAGAGGACGCATGATGACCACAGGTCCCCGAGTGAATATCATTGAGGATGAGTCGACCTTCTTCTGGTGTTATGCACTTCTGACCGACTCCAGTCGCGCTTTCTCTGTATAATTGTCCTTTGATTACGGTAAAGGCCTTAGATCGACGGACGATCTGTCGAGCCTCTTCCTCATCCTCCGGAAGCTCTTTCCTCAAGATATATGCGACATACGGAATCGTCCAGTCGGGAATGACCACCAAAACCTCCATGATCAAGTCGACCACCGCTGGGACTTCAACTTCAGTCGGATCTGTGGCACTCTTGGGCTGCGGAGTTTCTTCGGTGAAAGGATCTTCTTTGACTGACGGAGTGTGTATATGCTCCAAGAACACACCACTCGGAATGGCTTCTCTCTTGGAACCTATCTTTGCTAGATCATCAGCTGCTTGGTTTTTCAGTCGGGGTATATGATGGAGCTCCAACCCCTCGAACTTCTTTTCCAGCTTCCTCACTGCACTGCAGTATCCAGTCATGGCTGGGCTTCTCACGTCCCACTCTTTCATCACCTGATTGACCACTAAATCCGAGTCGCCATAGACCATTAGGCGACGGACGCCGAGTGAAATGGCCATGCGCAACCCATATAGGAGGGCCTCATATTCTGCCTCATTGTTGGAGGAATCAAAGTGAATCTGGAGCACATATCTGAGCTTATCTCCTCTGGGGGAAACCAGGACAACCCCAGCACCGGAACCATTCAACATCTTAGAGCCATCAAAAAACATGGTCCAATGCTCCGAGTGAACTTCAGTCGGCTGCTGCTGTTCAATCCACTCGGCGAGGAAATCTGCTATTGCCTGGGACTTAATGGCTTTCTTTGCCTCAAACTTGATATCAAGGGGAAGAAGTTCAATCGCCCATTTGGCCACTCGACCAGTTGCATCTCTGTTGTGCAAAATCTCTGATAGTGGAGCGTCGCTGACGACTGTGATGGAATGGTCAGAGAAATAATGAGCAACCTTCTTTGTGGTCATGTATATTCCATACACAAGCTTCTGATAATGAGGATATCTCTGCTTGGATGGAGTCAAGACTTCAGACAAATAATA
This sequence comes from Triticum aestivum, assembly GCF_018294505.1. Classification (NCBI taxonomy): domain Eukaryota; kingdom Viridiplantae; phylum Streptophyta; class Magnoliopsida; order Poales; family Poaceae; genus Triticum; species Triticum aestivum. The sequence goes on along the minus strand of NC_057806.1, from coordinate 509,372,477 downwards.
CACTGGGCGCTGAACTTTGAGAGCTTTTCCTTCTTCTTCCCGCTCGACCGTTAGCACAGTACTGACGACTTGTCCTGTGGCTGCGATGTAGAGCAACAGAGGCTCTTTGCTGATTGGAGCAGCAAGCACCGGCTGGGTGGAGAGCAGAGCTTTTAGCTCGGCAAACGCTGCATCAGCTTCTGGAGTCCACTCGAACTTGTCAGCCTTCTTCATCAGTCGGTAAAGAGGCAGTGCCTTTTCACCGAGTCGTGAGATGAATCGACTTAATGCGGCCAAGCATCCAGTAAGCTTCTGGACATCGTGCACTCGCACAGGGCGTTTCATTCGGAGAATAGTGCCAATCTTCTCTGGGTTAGCGTCGATTCCCCGTTCGGAAACGAGAAAACCGAGTAACTTGCCACCAGGAACTCCAAATGTGCACTTTGATGGATTGAGCTTGATATCATACCTTCTGAGGTTGGCAAATGTTTCGGCGAGGTCAGCGAGCAGGTCGGAACCTTTTCGTGACTTGACAACAATATCATCCATATAAGCTTCCACATTCCGACTGATTTGAGTGAGTAGACACTTCTGAATCATTCGCATAAATGTGGCTCCGGCATTCTTGAGGCCGAATGGCATGGTGATATAGCAGAAGCACCCGAATGGAGTGATGAAAGCTGTTTTTACCTCATCGGGCCCGTACAGACGGATCTGGTGGTACCCGGAGTAAGCATCTAAAAAAGACAACCTCTCGCATCCCGCGGTCGAGTCAACAATTTGATCTATGCGAGGGAGAGGAAAGTGATCTTTCGGGCAGGCCCGGTTGATGTGCTTGAAATCAATGCACATTCGGAGCGACTTGTCCTTCTTAGGAACCATGACGACATTAGCGAGCCACTCGGAGTGGTATATTTCTCGGATAAATCCTGCCGCCAACAGTCGAGCCACTTCTTCACCAATGGCCTTTCTCTTCTGGACGGCGGACCGCCGAAGATGCTCTTTGACTGGTTTTGCAGACGAGTCGACTCTTAGGCGATGCTCAGCCAGTCCCCTGGGAACACCTGGCATGTCAGCGGGCTTCCATGCAAAAATGTCCCAGTTCTCACGGAGGAACTGGATGAGCGCTTCTTCCTATTTTGGGTCGAGTGTTGTGGAGATGCGGGTCGGAGCTGCTTCGGGGTCGGTCGGGTGAATATGAACAGGCTTCGTCTCACCGGACGACTGGAATGCAGACTCTGTGGCGGGCTTCTTGGATCGCAGCAAGTCACTCGGATCTGCGTTTTGCTTGTATTCTTCAAACTCGACCGCTGTCACTTGGGAATCGGCAATCTTGGAGCCCTTCTGAAAGCACTCCTCTGCCTTTTTCCTATCACCGGTGACAGTGATCACTCCTTTGGGGCCGGGCATCTTCAATTTGAGGTACACGTAACATGGTCGAGCCATGAACCGTGCATAGGCTGGTCTCCCCAAAATGGCATGATATGCACTTTGAAAATCCACGACCTCAAACGTCAACTTTTCTTTGCGAAAATGCTTCGAATCACCAAACACCACGTCCAAAGCTATCTGGCCGAGTGACTCGGCCTTCTTCCCTGGTATAACTCCATGAAAGCTCATGTTACTAGTGCTCAGTCGGGACATCGGAATGCCCATACCTTTCAATGTGTCTGCATATAACAGATTCAGCCCACTTCCACCATCCATCAGCACTTTTGTCAGTCGAGTGCCTTCGACAACTGGATCGACCACCAAAGCTTGCCTCCCAGGGGTGGCAATATGAGTCGGGTGATCAGATTGGTCGAATGTGATGGGTGTTTGAGACCACTTCAGATAATTTGCCTTTGCTGGGGCAACCATGTTCACCTCTCGGTTAATCACTTTCAGTCGACTTCTGCTTTCCACATCTGCAAAGATCATCAGAGTGGAGTTGATATGCGGATATCCTCCCTCACTGTCCTCCTTGTCTTCGGCCTTGTCCGACTCCTTCTCCTTGTCCTTAGACTGTTTTCCCTGAAACTGCTGGATCAGGAGTCGACATTGGCGAGTGGTGTGCTTTGGGTAAATGATATTCCCCTCTTCGTCTTTCTTCGTGTGAATATGACATGGCATATCCAACACGTCGTTCCCTTCTTTATCCTTTACCTTCTTGGGGTTCCAGGATCCTTTGGTTTCCCCTTAAACTTTCCTTGAGTCACGGCCAGAGCCTCTCCAGGAGCTGCCGGTTCAGCCTTCCGCTTCTGTTTCCGACTGGTGTTTCCCTTTTCCGACTGACTCGGCTTGTGCTTGCCGCTTCGGAGTCGGTCTTCTTCTTCGCCGTTGGCGTACTTGGTAGCAATCTCCATCATCCGACTCAAGGTCATGTCACCGGTTCGACCAAATTTCAAGCTCAGTTCTCTGTTCTTGACGCCGTCTTTGAAGGCGCAGACTGCCTGATGATCAGAGACATTTTCCACAGTGTGGTGCAAAGTGATCCACCTCTGAATATACTCTCTGAGAGTCTCATTAGCTTTCTGCACGCAGACTTGCAACTCTGTCAATCCAGCTGGTCGTTTGCAAGTCCCTTCAAATGTTCTGATGAACACTCGGGACAGATCTTCCCAAGTGTAAATGCTGCTAGGAGGTAATTGAGTCAACCATGCCCTGGCAGAACCTTCCAGCATGAGATGCAAGTGCTTCATGGCCACCTCGTCGTTTCCACCACCAATCTGAACTGCCACTCGGTAGTCTTCAAGCCAAGTTTCAGGCTTAGACTCACCAGTGAACTTGCTGACTCCTGTTGCCAACCTGAAATTGGGGGGGGGGATAACTGCGGCTCTGATAGCTCTGCTGAAACATTCAGGACCAGAAACATGCACTCGACTGCTTGTGGGTACATCTCTGTCGAGTGCACCTCGATGGGCTCTGTTCCGATCGACCAACCCTTGCACGATAATGGACCGCACGTCGAAGCCTGGCTCTCTGGGGTCAACTGGAACCCTTCGCCCTGTACTGTACTGACGCCTATCATCTGGCTGCCGAGGAGCGTAAGACCCACCCCTCGGAGGGGAATAGGGCACTCGACGCCTATCATCTCGGTCGAGTCTGTCGCCGTATTGATCTCGCCGATTCTCGCGCCCTTCGCGCCGCGGAGGCGATCTGGGGCTGTGAGCCGACTGAACCGTATTCACAGTGACGGATCGACTGTGAATTCTGTTGCGCGACTGAGACACGGCTGAATTCTGATCTCCTGCTGCCCGGAGCAGATCCCTGATCTGCAGCAAACCTCTGCCAGCTTCCGACTGCGAAGGCTGGATGGACTCTGCTATACGGGTCGCAGCTGCTAAATTCTGAATTGGGGTTCGATATACCTGAGTCGGCGGGAAGAGTTGACGTCGACTGGTGTCGGGAACTCGTTGCCGCGCGCGCTCGTCGAGTGCTCGCTGAAGGTTCTCCAGTCGAGTGCGCTCGGCCAAATTGGCCAGGCGCGCCTCCTCCAAGGCACGAGCCTCGGGGGTTTCTCCTGCGATGGGAATACGCAGGGGATCCTCGTTCCTGCGGCGAAGTTCCTCTCTTTGCAGAGAGTCGAGTGGCTCGGGTTGGTACTCTTCGTAGCCTCGCGTAGGGTCGCCGCCGTCACCTGCTCCACCACCACGGGCGAAGCCAGGGGGACTGTGGGGCCCATCGACCATCAAGATTTCCGCCGCTGGATCACTGCTACCGCACTCGGATGCAGTCTCTACGGAGCCAGTCGACAGGTCGAACAAGCCGTAGAGAGGTTCGTCGGGCTCGATTGCCGCAACTTGGGTGGTGGCCGATTGGCGAACCACCGCATGCCTCACCCATCGCTGAAGCCTCGACCGGCCCGAGCGCTTGCGCTGGCGGGAGACCGGGAGGGTGGACGATGGAGGAGCCGACCGATACTGGGTCGACGGTTGCCGCAGCAGAACGCCGCGGACACATGCACGAAAATGCGTCGCACCGCGGACGGGGAGCGCATCTACGTCGAGTGGAGCCTCCTGGAGCCATGCGGAGTCGTCGGCGATGAAGGTGAGAGTGCCGAGACGGATCTCTTGACCCTCGACCAAAACTCCAGCAGACACCATGATGAAAGTACTCGGAAGAATCGCAACTTCTCCACAAAATCGCTAAAACACCTGCCCCACGGTGGGCGCCAACTGTCGTGGTTCTAAGCCTGACAGTAGAGTGGGGGGTAGGTATGGAGAGGCAAGGTCCTAGCTATGGAGAGGTTGTAAGCACAAAGGATGTACGAGTTCAGGCCCTTCTCGGAAGAAGTAACAGCCCTACGTCTCGGAGCCCGGAGGCGGTCGAGTGGATTATGAGTGTATGAACTACAAGGTGCCGAACCCTTCTGCCTGTGGAGGGGGGTGGCTTATATAGAGTGCGCCAGGACCCCAGCCAGCCCACGCAGGAGAGGGTTTAAGGTGAGTTAAGTCTGGGGCGTTACTGGTAACGCCCCACATAAAGTGCCTTTACTATCATAAAGTCTACTTGATTACAGGCCGTTGCAGTGCAGAGTGCCTCTTGACCTCCTGGTGGTCGAGTGAGTCTTCGTGGTCGAGTCCTTCAGGCCAGTCGAGTGAATCCTCGTTGGTCGACTGGAAGGCGACCTCTTCTAAGGATGTCCTGGGGTAAGTTACTTGGATCAGGTCCATGACCCTACCCTAGGTACATAACCCCATCAGCCACGCCGGTGGGGGCAGGAGGCTCTGCGCCGCCTCCGGCTCAGGTCCTGTCTGACCTGTTCGACACTTTGGCAACGTTAATGGCTGTAGAAGTGGATGCAGCAGCCAGGGATCAGCACAACGCAGAGATTGCAAAGGTAAAGGATCAGATAGCCCAGGCTAAAGCAGACCTAGCGGCGGAGAACGCTAGGATGGCTACAGAACGGGCTGAATTGGAAGCACAGGCCTACCGGATTAGGCTGGATCAGAACACTTCCGAAGAGGTCCTGAGAAGAAGGTACCGATCGCATCTCCCGTCGGGTTATGAGCCGCGAAATCTCTTCAACACACCAGGAGCAGGAGCTAGTCACCAGCCAGTACTGAACCGGGCGGAGGCACCAGGAACAGGAGCGCCGGTTAAACCACGCACGATGGACCCACCTCATCAGCACAATGTTGTGCCACAGTATGTACCAACACCTCCCGGGCATTATTCCAACCCGTTGGACAATATTGTGGCCGCCGCTTCACGCCTGGCAGCTCTCCCAACCAACGGCGAATCACCAGTCGCGATTGAGGCACGTCGAGCCAGAGATCTCCTTCAAATGGCACTAAATCAGCAGCAGGCATATTCACACAGTCGCAAGAGGATTCATTCCACTCCCCGTCCGAGCAGGAGCTATAGCAGACATGTTGAGGATGAACCGGCCGTGTCAAGCAGTGCACGCCGCCGTAATTTGCCGCGAGGACACAACCCGGCAGGGGGTGGTGCTAATGCGCAAGATGTTGTGGATCATGGCCGCGCGCGTCGGGAGGCCGAGTTAGCAGCTTGACACGGAGCACGCCAACATACTCCGGTTCACCCTACCGCTTCAGTAGAGCCAGGGGTGGTATTCAGTTCCTTAGGGGTGCCGTGTCTCACCCCTCTTTGCGTAATGTGAGACTGCCCAAGGATTTCAAAGGACCTCATAAGGTGCCCAATTACACCGCCGATTTGCAACCAGAGGTGTGGGTTGAAAGTTACGAGATGGCAATGGAGATGCTGGATGTGGACGAAGCGGTATGTGCCAAATACTTCACCATGATGTTGGAGGGAACATCTCGTACTTGGTTAAAGAGCTTACCAGTTAATTCTGTCGGATCATGGGCCGATTTGAAGCACCGGTTTATCCAGAACTTCAAGGATACTTGCAAGCAGTCGATGTCAATCATGGATTTGGCTGCTTGTGTCCAAGAGGAAGGGGAGTCCACGACCCATTGGGTCAAGCGGGTCTCAGCAATTTTGCACTCATCGGATCGTATCAATGCAGATACCGCAGTACTAACGCTGGAGGGCAATTGCCGTTTTCTGCCGCTCAAACAGAAGTTAGGGAGGCTCAAACGTCACTGCAATGATATGTCAACACTCATGGCCGCTTTGGTTAAATACACCGATTCAGATAGTACCAAGGACCCGGACTCAGAGGAGGATAAACCGGGGAAAGGGAAGAAGAACGGCAACGCCAAGGGTCAGCAGCATAATCCGGCAGGCCATGGGAATAGTGGTAAGTGCAAGGCCGACAGCAGTTTGGACTTTGTTGCTAACACCAATGCTCAGGAGAATGGCCAGTGCCGTAAGGGCAAGCAGCCCCAGAGGGGCGGAGGTTCAGGCCCCAATTTGGAGCGCCTGTTAAATCAACCCTGTCAAAGCACGGATCAAAGGAGAAGCCAGCATCGCATCTTTGGAAGGACTGTTATATCATGCGGGATTTCAAGAACTCCAATATGTTCCAGTATGATAATGGCCCGCCCGGCGGTTCGGGAGGTGGTTTCCACGGGCCGGGTTATGGAGGTGGCGGTTCCGGTTTAGGGTTTCAAGGCAACCAAACCGGACACATCAATCAAGGGCACCAAGGCAACCAGGGAGGTTACAACCATCAGGGGAACCAGCAGCAGCAGCAGACGGGTTACCAGAGCAATCCCAAGCAGTTAAATGGCGGGCAATATCATGTCTTCACTACTAGTTTGTGTAAGCGTGATCAGAAGCTTCACAAGAGGGCAGTAAACTCTATTGAATCGACAGTGCCTCAGTATTTGCGCTGGTCTGAGCAACCCATTTTGTGGAGTAGAGAGAATCACCGACCCCGGGTTGACAATCCGGGTCACTTGGCCCTAGTGGTGGCCCCTCAAGTTGGGGGGTACAAGTTCACCAAAGTGCTCATGGATGGGGGAAGTAGTACAATATCCTATATTATGATACATTCCGCCGTATGGGGTTGACAGATAAGAATCTTAAACCGTCAAATACCGATTTTCATGGTGTGGTGCCTGGTAAATCTGCATATCCAGTGGGTAAGATAGCCTTAGAGGTGGCTTTTGGAGATGACTATGATTCGAGGTCAGAAACTTTGACTTTTGAGGTGGTAAAAATCAAAAGCCCGTATCACGCCTTGTTTGGGCGGCCGGCTTATGCTAAGTTCATGGCGAGGCCGTGTTATGTTTATCTACAGCTTAAAATGCCAGGTCATAAGGGGACTATCACAGTACATGGAAGCAGAAAGATCGCTTTGGAGTGTGAGGAAGGTGATGCGGATTATGTTGAGTCGGTTTGTGCCACGAAGGAGTTGAAATTCTATAAGGAGCAAGTTGATCCGGCAGATATGACCTCTTTGAAAAAGCCAACTACGGAACATGATCTGGCGTTGAAGTTCAAATCGGCTACAGACACTAAGATGATTGATTTTGTTCCTGGCGACTCATCCAAGCAATTCAGCATCAGCGCCAACCTGGATCCCAAACAGGAAAGCACGCTCATCGAGTTCATCCGTGAGAACCGGGACATCTTTGCATGGAAACCTTCTGACATTTCAGGTGTACCGAGGGAACTCGCTGAGCACACACTTAACATTGATCCTAAGTTTAAACCGGTCCGACAGTTTCTTCGCCGCTTCAATGAAGAAAGGCGTAAGGTTATCGGTGAAGAGGTAGCTCAGTTGTTGCCGCAGGGTTTATCGTGGAGGTCTTTCATCCAGAGTGGTTGGCTAATCCGGTGCTGGTTCTTAAGAAAAATGACACTTGGCGTATGTGTGTGGATTGCACAGATTTAAACAAAGCTTGCCCTGCAGACCCCTTTGCTCTCCCTCGCATTGATCAGATAATTGATGCTACGGCAGGTTGTGACCGTTTGTGTTTTCTAGATGCTTATTCTGGTTATCATCAGATCAAAATGGCGGTTAAGGACCAGGAGAAGACAACTTTCATAACCACCTTTGGAGCCTTCTGCTATGTTTCCATGCCCTTTGGACTCAAGAGTGCCCAGGCAACTTATCAGCGCTGTTGAAAGATCATGGATGTCGCCTAGAGGGGGGGGCGAATAGGCGCTTTAAAATAATTACGATTTAGGCTTGAACAAATGCGGAATAAACCTAGCGGTTAATTTGACAAGCACAAAACCTACAACAACTAGGCTCACCTATGTACACCAACAACTTATGCTAAGCAAGATAAACAACTAAGTGATAGCAAGATATATGACAAGAAACAATATGGCTATCACAAAGTAAAGTGCATAAGTAAAGGGCTCGGGTAAGAGATAACCGAGGCACGTGGAGACGACGATGTATCCCGAAGTTCACACCCTTGCGGATGCTAATCTCCGTTTGGAGCGGTGTGGAGGCACAATGCTCCCCAAGAAGCCACTAGGGCCACCGTAATCTCCTCACGCCCTCGCATAATGCAAGATGCCGTGATTCCACTAAGGGACCCTTGAGGGCGGTCACCGAACCCGTACAAATGGCAACCCTTGGGGGCGGTCACCGAACCCGTACACTTTGGCAACCCTTGGGGCGGTCACTGGTACCCGTCAAATTGCTCGGGGCGATCGCCACAACCTAATTGGAGACCCTGACGCTTGCGCGGAGCTTTACACCACAATGATTGAGCTCCGAACACCACCAATCGTCTAGGGTGCCCAAGCACCCAAGAGGAACAAGCTCAAGGGTACCAAGCACCCAAGAGTAATAAGCTTCTCAACTTGTAACTTCCATGTATCACATGGAGAACTCAAACCGATGCACCAAATGCAATGGCAAGGGCACATGGAGTGCCCAAGTCCTTCTCTCTCAAATCCCACCGAAGCAACTAATGCTAGGGAGGAAAATGAGAGGAAGAACAAGAAGGAGAACACCAAGAACTCCAAAATCTAGATCCAAGGGGTTCCCCTCACAAAGAGGAGAAAGTGATTGGTGGAAATGTGGATCTAGATCTCCTCTCTCTTTTCCCTCAAAAACTAGCAAGAATCCATGGAGGGATTGAGAGTTAGCAAGCTCAAAAAAGGTCAACAATGGTGGAAGAACACGAGCTCAAAGGATAAGGTTCATTGGGGAAGAATACCCCCTTTTATAGGTGGGAAAAAACCCAACCATTACGCTCACAGCCCACACAGAGCGGTACTACCGCTCCAAGGAGCGGTACTTCCGCTAGGGCAGAAGTACCCCTTTGAAAAACAACAGCGAGGAGGCAAAAGGCCAGTAGAACCACTGGAGTGGTACTACCGCTCGTCCTCACGGTACTACCGCTCGACCTCACGGTACTACCGCAAATGGTAGCGGTACTACTGCTTGCGAGCGGTACAAAAAAATACTTCCATGCCTACTTCCACTGAGCAAAACACGAGATTTTGGTCCGGAGCGGTACTACCGCTTAGGAGCCGCGGTGGTACTACTCTGGAGCGGTACTACCGCTCATGAGCCACGGTAGTACTGCTCTGGAGTGGTAGTAAAAAATTACATCCGCTCTAGCCACGGTAGTATCGCTGCAGCCTTTACAAAAACAACCATAACTTCTGCAAACGGACTCCGAATTCGACGAAACCAAGTTTGTTGGAAAGCTAGCGACAAGGGCTAACACAATCTTGATATAAATACCAATAAGAAGCAAATGAGAAAAGGCCCAAAATAAAATGGTGAGAACCCTTCCTTAGATAAGACCGGTAAAACCTCCAACACCGAAAACATCATAGAAGACGCATGTGAACTCCATTTTCGATGAACTCAAGCTTGTCATAAAGATGACCATAAGCTCTAAGACTCACAAAGAGAACCAAACAAGAACCAAGAAACATGATGCAAGGATGCAATGGTTTGAGCTCTCGATAAACGATACGATCAAGCTACTCACTTGAGAGCCCCCCTTGATAGTACGGCTATCGATCCTATAACCTGGTCTCCCAACTACCACCATGAGACCGGTAAAATAGAAAACCTATCAAGGACAAACCTTTGCCTTGCACATGATCCACTTGAGCTAGATGATGACAATCTTGTCCTCCTCAAGATGGACCACCTTTCTTGATTGCGTTGGGTCTATGGAGACTAGATGATTGCTCCCCCATACGCCACTATGGGTGAGCCACTCTTCGGCACATCTTCACAAGTCCATTGACACCACAATGGATGGCAAGATTCAAGCACTTGATCTCTTCGTGATTCTCCACTTGAACTTGCAAACGGCAATCTTGATGACGATCACCACTTGATGTCATCCTTCCCATGGGTTGTATGATATCATCCTCTTGACGCAAGCCCATGGACATGTACCTAACCCCACATAGACTCTCACATAGACCATGGGTTAGTACACAAAGTGCAACGGACAATGCTTACCATACCATGGGATCACTTGATCCCTCTCGGTACATCTTCTACTCTTTGTGAGTTGATCAACTTGATTCACTCTTGACTTAGTCTTGATCAACCTTGAATCTTTCCAACTCTCTTCGTTTGGATGATGTCTTGAAGGTAAACATGAATGATCACACAATCTTATTCTTCAATACATGCTTGCAAGAAGCTCAACACTCACATGACCAATCTTTGGATAATTCCTTAATAGCACCTTGGTCAACCCATAAGCTCCTTGAAACCAACACATGGACTTCAATAAATGCCTATGGAAAAATCCTTCAAATATAACTCAATGCAACCATTAGTCCATAGAGAATGTCATCAATTACCAAAACCACACATGGGGGCACCGCATGCCCTTTCAATCTCCCCCATTTTGGTAATTGATGACAATCACTTTCAAGAGAGTTTATATAAGGAATTATGCATCACCATGCAATGAAATAACCAATAATGCATGCGTAGGAGGTGCGTATGCTTAGGAACAAACCAAAGCCAGAAGAGACAACTCTCTAAACTTCTCCACAAAACTCTCTGAAACTTCTCCCCCATTGGCATCGATTGCCAAAATGGGCTAAAAGCTTAGAAGGCCAATATAAAATGTGTTCCTCCATAAATTCTGTATTTCTCAACAAGAGAGTGGAATGCAATACACATATCCAACGGTAAGTACTTGGAGGAAGACAAACTATATTGAGGCCCAAAGATTGCAAAAGAAAGATATGCCACAAAGACATAATCAAAGAGAGAAACAAGCAATCAAGCAATCAAAAGATACCAATTGAAGCAAGCTATCAAAAGATACCAATTGAACCAACTAGGCCAATGATCCTACGAGCCACATGAATAAAGGATATTATGATAAGAGCGGACCAGAGTTCTAAAGAAACTAGAGAAGCTCCCCATGATTTGTGCACATCAAGAATTTTTGTATTTGGATACAAAGTTCACAAAATAGGATCATAGCTCCCCCAAAATCAATAGAAACTTACAACAAGTGCAAGAGAGCATATAGGAAACTAAGCCTAGTACTTGCAACAAACACATGGTTGAGCAACAAGTAAGAGAGGCAACTTAAGAGTGGGCTCAACCAAAAATATGTGTGTGAGTCAAGGCAATGCACTTGAGACGACTAATGTACAAAAGAGCATTAAGCATCAATAAAGTCTTCAAAGAATGAGGCACACGTTGCAAGGCCTATCATTCCCACACACAACTAGCAAATGGGTTCACAAGCTTACTAATAAGCATAAAGAGAACCTATTCTTGTGACAACCCGCGGTGAAGATAGAAGATGAAAGGCGCATCAAGACGAGGGATGCCAATTAAGATGGCAAAAACCTCGTAAAGATAAGCATGAGGAAAATAATCTTCACCACACAAGAGCGCATCAAGATGCAATGATAGAAGACACGCACTCAAGGCAAAAGCTTTCACGGAGCCACCAAAGAAATAACATAAGAAAGACAAGGTGGACGTGAAAGAAAGGATATCATCTAGATATGCAACTTCTCTCAAGTGTATAAGATTCTAGGTAGATGGAATCATGATGATATATATATCTACAAAGAAGGATGTACACCCGAAATAGTTACAACACGAAGGAACAAGATATCCAAAAGGAAGTCATACATATACCAATAAGATATTTGCTTGAGAGCATAACACATGGCTAGATATGGTCTTATTGTATATAAATGAATTCCAACCACACGAACATCAAAGACATCACAACTAGCAACAAGACATCATTGTTGGGAGCTTTGAGAAAGGGAACAAGTATCACAAGAAAAAATGGATAACATGCCATGATACAACCTACACAAGGTTGATGCAAGAAATGTGTGCATGAAGTATATGAAGATACTTGTTACCGAGATAACATTGGAAGGATGTAGTAGATACCAATTGAAGGTACAAAGTAGTTCATTGATCATCCTAGCTTGACTCCAATAAACACATGGTGACAACACCTTCCTTCTGAGTGAGCCAAGCATCCAATGCATCTCCACTTGTTCCTAGAACAACAACACAAACAAAATGGTACCCAAACTCATTGGGACCAAAGAGTTAGAGAACCAACAACACATAGGACAAACTCCACATAAATATGTGCATATAGATATGAAAATGAATTTCATGCACATCTCATCCAATTTGAGACTTGGTGGAGTTCCCCCTATATATTGGGTCAAAGAAACAAAACGTGCCAAAGAAACTACAAGAAGTAAATATGCATGCTCAAGACTTTCAAGAACCGAGACCAAAAGACAAAGAAATACCAAGCGGAGAAAAGATACCAAATGAATAAATCATCACTTGGAGGATATCCATAAAAGGTACATCAAGGAATGAGATATCCATTGATACACTCAAAAAGAAAGATGTCAAACTCCCAAAAGAGAGAATGGTTCCAAACAAACCAAGCCCTCTACAAAGTTTCATGATGGCACAAAGCACCAAAAAGAAACGGCTTGCCTTCCACAAACACACACTTGATAAGGATCACAAGATGAGTATTTTATAGAGAATAGGATAGCTCCCCCAAGACTAGTGCATTATAGAGAATTTGCATTTGAATACAAAATGCACAAGGTGGGATCACCACTTTCACTATATCTAGAAAACACTAGACAAGGTCAAGAAATTAACAAGATCCACAAGTGGTATGGAATACAATGGGAGTTGACACAATCCTAGGCAAGAGATAAAGCAAATAAAAGCACATGCCAATGTAAAGATGATCAATAATTTCTACCACACATAAGTGAGTACCAACTGTCAAAAGGCAAGGAGTAGTTGGAAATAATCCCCGGTGGTAGATAGCAAGGATATCCGACATCATCTTCACACCAAACAAAAAGCAAATTGCAACTTGTAGAGCTAACATTCCACCTAGGAACAAGATAATTTACAATATCAATTCTAGGTGACAATATCTCAAATGTACACATTTTCTAGGCTAGTAATATACACATAGCATATTACTCCCCCCATAATGTGATACCAATTAAAGATAAACAAGAGGCAAAATAACGATCCAACAAGAGATAATTAATGGACAATTTAGAATTTGAATTTCTCATGAGAAGACATACCACATAGCGACTAGATAATCTTGAAATATCAATACTAGATGGTATTACTCATGAACACACATATATAGGATTGTGAGGTGCACAAAGCACATCACTCCCCCATAATGGGATATTCCATTAATCTCTCACAAGAGCCAACTAAGAAATGAACAAGATGCAAAAGGCTCAACGCATGACACAACACGTACATGATGTGCAAACCAACACACACATACTTCATTGCTTAAGATAATCAAGTTGGAAGCCCAACATATACAAACACATGCAAGCAACGAAACCAAACATGCAAAGGGGTAAGTAACTATCAATGTAAACACTTTAAGCACGAGTTACTGCAAGGAGGAACATTGGATATAAGATAGAAACTTGATAATCCGTATGACTTGGCTTGAGAAAATTAGAATGACGAAGTCCCCTTAATTCTTCATAAAGTAGCCAAGTCTCCAATGCCCTCCATCAACACCTATTGATCAAGTATGAGCTAGTTGGTCCCCAACCAAGTTGGGTCCTAAGAGGTTAGTCACAATAGGCTTGGCTACCCAAATGGTTCTTTGCTTCAAACCACTTTGAGTACCAACAAACTTGGCAACCACATTGCCAACCTTATCCTTCACAAGAGAGTAGACATCATCAATAATAATTGGGTTGGATAAGTTACCACTAGTGCATGAAGAAGCGAGGTGACCTTTCTCATGACATAGGTAGCAACGTCTACTCTTCACTTTCTTCTCACTTGATTTCTCAACTTGAGAAGCATTAGCTTGTGTCTTCTTGGGAAGATGCCTTTCTTCAACTTGAGGTTGAGCATGAGAATGCACTTGTAGCCGCTTCCCTTGTTGCTTGTCACTAATGGCCTTCTTCTTCAATGGGCAAGATCTAACATGATGCCCTTCAATTTTGCACTTGAAGCAAATAATCTTGGCCGAACTCTTGACTTGTTTTTGGCCCTTCTTGTTGTTGCTCTTAGACTTCTTCTTCTTATTAGAGTTGAATCCAAGTCCACCTTTGTCATTGGGGGATTTTTGTACACTCAAGATATTGTTGAGTGTGGCATTCCCTTCATGACACTTTTCCAAATCTTTCTTCAAAGAAGTGACTTGGGCCTTGAGCTCTTTGATTTCCTCTACATGGTTAGTCTCAACATAAGCACTAGAGGAAGTATAAGCTTCATCTTTAGAGCAACAAGGCAAGGAAAGCAATTCATCACAAGATGTACCAATGTTATGCATGGATGAATCGCGAGGACTAGCACAAGGCAATATAGTATTTTGAATAAAAGTAGTGCTAGTATCCACATGAGGCTCACTAGATGTTACCTTAGCAAGCATGGCCTCATGAGCTAACTTTAGCACATTATGGGATATTAGAAGATCATCATGAGAGCTTGTGAGCTTTACATGATTTTCTTCCAACATCTCATAATTGCTAGATAGCAACTCAATTTGAGCCCTTAGCTCAACATTCTCCTTCAATATGGATGCTTCACAAGAGATAGAGTTAGTAGCACAAGAATCATCATTAGCAACAAGAGGAGAAGACAACTTGGCAAGCTCTTTTGAATATGAAGCTTTAAGTTGAGCATGAGACTTGGTGAGTTTGATGATCTCACTCTTAATGACCCTTGAGCCATTTTCGAGGTGCTCAAAGTCCTCAAGGAGTTTAGCATGTGCAACTTCAAGATCCTCACTTTTAGTTTCAAAATCATTGGCCACCTCAAGAGCTCTATCACGAGATTCCCTCACTCTAGATAATTCTAGAGCAAAAGTCTCCTGAAGAGATTCCTTGGTGGTTTGTTCAAGTTCAATAGCTTGAGAGAGGTCCGCAATCTCATTAGCATAATCACGCTCATGACCTTCCATTTTCTCAATGGTGACCTCATGCTCCTCGAGATGAGATTCCAACTCCTCAATATATTTCTTGCTCTCAATGGCAATGGACATAATTTCCATGAAGTTGGAACGAGCAATTTTATTTTTATGAAGAGCTTTAAAAACCATTTCCCCCTTCATTTTAAGGAGGCAACATTATCATTCTCTTCATCATAATCAACATCATCATCATTCTTGCCATCATAAATATCATCACAAGATATATTGGGATTCAAAGTGGGAGATACCTTTGAAGCCTTAGCCATAAGGCAAAAAGCAATCGACGATGATGTAGGATTCCTTGAAGCACCGTTCAAGACCACATCTTGTTCCATGGAGTGTTGGGTTTCCTCTACATTGTTAGCACAACAACTCGAGGAAATAGATACATTTTTATCATGGCAACAAGACATAGCAAGCATATCATCATGAGATTTGAGCAAGCAATTTCTACATGACATGTAAGGACTACCAACACGAGCATGTGAAACATGTAAGGTGCTCGAAGTGTTAAATTCCAAAGAAGGACCATTGCAATAAGATAGTGATGAAGAATCACCAAGAACAAGTGCACTATCATCATTGCAATGACCACCACTACTCACCCTAGCATTACCTTGTGGCAATCCACATGTAGGTGAAGTAGAAGAAGTTGAGATGGCAACACGGCCGAAGGTGGAGGGAGAACAATCATCCCCACAAATCTTGGACACACTATATTTATCTTGAAGCTTTGTCCACAACTCATGAGCATCCCGGAACGACATGAGTTGAAATATAACTACATTGCTCAAAGCATCGAAAAGCACATTAGAAGCTTCAACATTGAGATAAGAGTTTTTCTCATCCTCTAATGATAATCTTTGGGGATCCTTTGGAGGAGAAAAACCCATATCTACAATTCGCTCTAAATTTGGGTCCATGACCCTAAAGAGATTA
Source organism: Triticum aestivum (assembly GCF_018294505.1). Classification (NCBI taxonomy): domain Eukaryota; kingdom Viridiplantae; phylum Streptophyta; class Magnoliopsida; order Poales; family Poaceae; genus Triticum; species Triticum aestivum. The sequence continues at coordinate 509,356,266 of NC_057806.1, read as the reverse complement.
AGCATGCGAATTACCCAAACATCAAAATTTGTGCCATCGAAACTAAGAGTGTCAGAGAAACCTAATCCCCTAGTCCACATCTTTACTCTCTAGGCGGTTAAGCCTAACAAAGAGAGACGAGGCTCTGATACCAATTGAAAGATCATGGATGTCGCCTAGAGGGGGGGGAGGTGAATAGGCGCTTTAAAATAATTACAGTTTAGGCTTGAACAAATGCGGAATAAACCTAGCAGTTAATTTGACAAGCACAAAACCTACAACAACTAGGCTCACCTATGTACACCAACAACTTATGCTAAGCAAGATAAACAACTAAGTGATAGCAAGATATATGACAAGAAACAATATGGCTATCGCAAAGTAAAGTGCATAAGTAAAGGGCTCGGGTAAGAGATAACCGAGGCACGTGGAGACGATGATGTATCCCGAAGTTCACACCCTTGCGGATGCTAATCTCCGTTTGGAGCGGTGTGGAGGCACAATGCTCCCCAAGAAGCCACTAGGGCCACCGTAATCTCCTCACGCCCTTGCACAATGCAAGATGCCGTGATTCCACTAAGGGACCCTTGAGGGCGGTCACCGAACCCATACAAATGGCAAAGGGGGCGGTCACCGAACCCGTGCACTTTGGCAACCCTTGGGGGCGGTCACTGGTACCCGTCAAATTGCTCGGGGCGATCTCCACAACCTAATTGGAGACCCTGACGCTTGCGCGGAGCTTTACACCACAATGATTGAGCTCCGAACACCACCAATCGTCTAGGGCGCCCAAGCACCCAAGAGGAACAAGCTCAAGGGTACCAAGCACCCAAGAGTAATAAGCTTCTCAACTTGTAACTTCCACGTATCACATGGAGAACTCAAACCAATGCACCAAATGCAATGGCAAGGGCACACGGAGTGCCCAAGTCCTTCTCTCTCAAATCCCACCGAAGCAACTAATGCTAGGGAGGAAAATGAGAGGAAGAACAAGAAGGAGAACACTAAGAACTCCAAGATCTAGATCCAAGGGGTTCCCCTCACAAAGAGGAGAAAGTGATTGATGGAAATGTGGATCTAGATCTCCTCTCTCTTTTCCCTCAAAACTAGCAAGAATCCATGGAGGGATTGAGAGTTAGCAAGCTCAAAGAAGGTCAACAATGTGGGAAGAACACGGGCTCAAAGGATAAGGTTCATTGGGGAAGAAGACCCCCTTTTATAGGTGGGAAAAAATCCAACCGTTATGCTCATAGCTTGCACAGAGCGGTACTACCGCTCCAAGGAGCGGTACTACCACTAGGGCGGAAGTACCCCTTTGAAAAACAACAGCGAGGAGGCAAAAGTCCAGTAGAACCACCAGAGCAGTACTACCGCTCGTCCTCACGGTACTACCGCTCGACCTCACGGTACTACCGCAAATGGTAGCGGTACTACTGCTTGCGAGTGGTACAAAAAATACTTCCGTGCCTACTTCCGCTGATCAAAACACGAGATTTTGGTCCGGAGCGGTACTACCGCTTAGGAGCCGCGGTAGTACTGCTCTGGAGCGGTAGTAAAAAATTACATCCGCTCTAGCCACGGTAGTACCGCTGCAGCCTTTACAAAAACAACCATAACTTCTGCAAACGGACTCCGAATTCGACAAAACCAAGTTTGTTGGAAAGCTAGCGACAAGGGCTAACACAATCTTGATATGAATACCAATAAGAAGCAAATGAGAAAAGGCCCGAAAGAAAATGGTGAGAACCCTTCCTCAGATAAGACCGGTAAAACCTCCAACACCGAAAACATCATAGAAGACGCATGTGAACTCCATTTTCGATGAACTCAAGCTTGTCATAAAGATGACCATAAGATCTAAGACTCACAAAGAGAACCAAACAAGAACCAAGAAACATGATGCAAGGATGCAATGGTTTGAGCTCTTGATGAACGATACGATCAAGCTACTCACTTGAGAGCCCCCCTTGATAGTACAACTATCGATCCTATAACCCGGTCTCCCAACTACCACCATGAGACCGGTAAAATAGGAAACCTATCAAGGACAAACCTTTGCCTTGCACATGATCCACTTGAGCTAGATGATGACGATCTTGTCCTCCTCAAGATGGACCACCTTTCTTGATTGCGTTGGGTCGATGGAGACTAGATGATTGCTCCCCCATACTCCACTATGGGTGAGCCACTCTTCGGCACATCTTCACAAGTCCATTGACACCACAATGGATGGCAAGATTCAAGCACTTGATCTCTTCGTGATTCTCCACTTGAACTTGCACACGGCAATCTTGATGACGATCACCACTTGATGTCATCCTTCCCATGGGTTGTATGATATCATCCTCTTGACGCAAGCCCATGGACATGTACCTAACCCCACATAGACTCTCACATAGACCATGGGTTAGTACACAAAGTGCAACAGACAATGCTTACCATACCATGGGATCACTTGATCCCTCTCGGTACATCTTCTACTCTTTGTGAGTTGATCAAATTGATTCACTCTTGACTTAGTCTTGATCAACCTTGAATCTTTCCAACTCTCTTCATTTGGATGATGTCTTGAAGGTAAACATGAATGATCACACAATCTTCTTCTTCAATACATGCTTGCAAGAAGCTCAACACTCACATGACCAATCTTTGGATAATTCCTTAATAGCACCTTGGTCAACCCATAAACTCCTTGAAACCAACACATGGACTTCAATAAATGCCTATGGAAAAATCCTTCAAATATAACTCAATGCAACCATTAGTCCATAGAGAATGTCATCAATTACCAAAACCACACATGGGGGCACCGCATGTCCTTTCAGCTGTGTTGAGAATTGCCTTCATAAGCAGATTGGGCGCAATGTTCATGCATATGTGGATGATATTGTGATAAAGTCCAGAAAGGAGGAAACATTGATAGATGATTTGAGAGAAACCTTTGACAACCTCCGGGTTTACAAGATGATGCTCAATCTGGAGAAGTGTGTCTTTGGTGTCCAGGCAGGCAAGCTCTTGGGTTTTCTGGTGTCAAACAGAGGCATTGAGGCTAATCCGGAAAAAATTTCAGCGATCACATCTTTGGCTAAACCGGCGTGTATCAATGACGTTCAACGTCCGGCCGGCCAGATTACAGCTTTGAGCCGTTTTATCAGTCGTCTCGGGGAGAAGGCCATCCCTTTATATCATAAGCTCAAGAAAATAGATAACTTTGTCTGGAGTGAGGCAGCTGATAAAGCGTTCGAGGATCTGAAAAGGCAGTTAGCTGAACCGCCCGTGCTTGTAGCACCGATCCATAAGGAGCCGTTATTGCTATATGTGGCTGCTAATGCCCGAGCTGTTAGCGTGGCTATCATGGTGGAGCGCAAGGAGGTTGGCAAGGAATATCCGGTTCAACAACCGGTTTATTATATCAGTGAGGTGCTCATTGAGTCAAAGCAGAGGTATCCACATTGGCAGAAGCTGGTGTATGGAGTGTTTATGGCAAGCCAGAAGCTTAAACACTATTTTCAGGGCCATCCCATCACAGTGGTCAGTTCAGCCCCTCTGGGAGATATCATTCAAAATAGAGAAGCAACCGGCCGGATTGCTAAGTGGGCTATCGAGCTTGGACCTCATGTGCTCAAATATATACCCCACACAGCGATCAAATCCCAGGCACTCGTGGACTTCATCAATGATTGGACGGAGTTACAGGCACCAGAAGAGAAACCAGATAATACGTATTGGACTATTCATTTTGATGGATCCAGGCAGTTGGAGGGCTCGGAGGCTGGAGTCATACTAACTTCCCCACGAGGTGACAAGTTTTGTTATGTCCTCCGTTTAATGTTCCCTTGTACTAACAATGCAGCTGAATATGAGGCTTTGCTCCACGGTCTTCGGATGGCTAAGGAGATAAACTTAAGCCAGGTTAAGTGCTTCGGTGATTCAGATCTGGTGGCTCAACAGGTGTCTGGTACTTGGGATTCTAAAGACCCACTCATGGCTGCATATCGGCAAGAGGTGGACGCGGTGGCTGGTCACTTCAAGGGTTATCAGGTGGACATATAGACCGGCGAAAGAATGAAGCGGCAGACGCTTTAAGTTGTCTTGGTTCTCAGCGTAAACCAGTTCTGCCAAATGTCTTTCTTGACGTATTGCATAATCCGCCAGTCAAGGTACCAACCGAAGAAGAGTTGGCTATTCCGGATCCGGAGGCTCAATTGGTAGCAGCTCTGCACGTCATACTGGATTGGACAATCCCATATCTGGCTTACATGAACCATGGCGAGTTACCAGATGATGAAACATTGGCTCGACAGATAATCCAGCGTTCCAAGTCCATGACCATACTCAACGGGGAGTTACATCATTACAGTGTTTCAGGAGCAATTCAGTGTTGTGTTTCTCCTCAAAAGGGTTGTGAGATTTTGCAAGAAATCCATGAAGGAGATTGCGGTCATCACGCCGGGTCAAAATCTTTGGTTGCTAAAGCTTTTCGTCACGGTTTTTACTAGTTGACAGCGCATGCTGATGCGGAGGATTTAGTCAAGAGATGCGACGATTGTCAAAAATTTACCCGCCGTGCGCACATCCCGGCTCAAGAGCTGAGGATGATTCCAATAACTTGGCCGTTTGCGACTTGGGGGCTTTATATGGTTGGACCCTTCAAGCGATCCAAGGACAAAAAGACCCACCTATTAGTAGCAGTTGATAAATTTACCAAATGGGTGGAGGCAGAACCAGTTAGTAAGTGTGATGCGGCCATGGCGTTTAAGTTCATCAAAAAGGTGATATTCCGGTTTGGCTTTCCACACAGTATTATAACTGATAATGGTACTAACCTGTCAAAAGGGGAGATGGAGGAATTTTGCCAACGTGAGCACATCCGGCTCGATCTAGCATCAGTGGCTCACCCCCAGTCTAATGGTCAAGCGGAGAGGGCAAATCAAGAAATTCTACGAGGTATCAAACCCAGGCTTATGGTTCCTTTAAAGCGGACACCGGGTTGTTGGGTTGAGGAGCTACCTTCTGTGTTATGGAGCATCAACACCACACCCAATAGGTCTACGGGTTACACACCTTTCTTCATGGTTTATGGAGCGGAGGCAGTTCTTCCTAGTGACATCCGTCACGACTCGCCCCGTGTGACAGCCTATGTTGAAGCTGATAATGAGAAGGCACGTCAAGATTCCCTAGACCTGTTGGAAGAAGAGCGTGAACTTGCAGCAGCACGTTCAGTGATTTATCAACAAGATCTCCGACATTATCACAGCCGCCGGGTTAAGACGAGAACCTTTCAAGAAGGCGATTTGGTGCTCCGGCTCATCCAGGATCAGACTGATATGCACAAGCTATCACCACCTTGGGAAGGACCCTTTGTGGTCAGCAAGAATCTGCACAACGGGTCTTACTACCTCATTGATGTTCGAGAGCACAAAGACTCACGTAAATCGGAGGAGGAGACCAAGCGGCCATGGAACATAGCTCTTCTTCGGCCTTACTATACTTGAAGCCATAGGCTCTTCATATGTACATATTTATGACGCTGTATATATCATATATTAAACCGGAGCCTCCGTTACAGCGGGGTACCTGTTCTTTTTACATCCTGTGTGTGCTTACAAGAGTTTACTGACAAAGCGGAGTTTTTTGTTAATCCGGTCTCAGCAGCCGCACGAATATAAAGAAAATCACTAGGGGCTTGGTCATATCTGAACCATAGTTACACCTCTTGATCGGTTTGACACCACGAAGGGATATCACTAGGGGGCTTGATTGTTGTCACACCATAGCTACACCCCTTGATAGGCGTTTAAAGCCACAAAAGAAAAATATGTGGAGCCAAAGAGAGTATTGCACAAAGCACAGACTCAAACATGGGCACATACTGAGCACAACTCACAAAGTTACTCGGGGGCTCTTTTTGCAAAGCAACAAAGAGTTTGAAAGGACCCTTGTAATTGGCTATCAAGCCACAGCTTGGAAGCCTGGTGTATTCACCTAAAAACCCAGGTTAACCTGCCTTCATCAAGTAAGCCACTCCTGTCCAGGTAATCCTGGTATGACCCGCCGAACGTTTGACAAGTCAATCTTTTATAGACCCTGAACTTGTCAAAGTTAAAACGACGATTGGTTAATTGGAGGCCCATCTTAAAAGGCTTTGTTAAATGGTTTAACTCAGAGGCCTGACAACCCATGAAAAGCCTCGATTTGGAGCCTGACAGCTCGTAAAAAGCCTTGCATATTTCCTTTTTGAGTCTTATTTGTTGAAGATTTTTTTTTACTTTTTAAAAGTTCATAAATGTCTTCTGATAAACTAGTGTCCTTGACCCGTCTTGCCTTTCAACTACAAGTTGTCAGTGCATGATTAGTTATAATCCGGGGTTCATTGTCCCGGTCTAGTTTGACTAAATCACCACTGCTATAAAGAAAACCCAATGATTGTCATATCCCGGTATGGTTTATTATCATAATCCGGCATTATAAGGATGGAGTTATTATCACTCCGGATTGGTGTTAGCACCTTTACCAAATAGTTGGTCAACCAACGAGGTATGTTGCACATATTACTTTTTATACAACAACTTTGATCATTCATCTAAGTATTGCATATATGTTGAGCATCATAACCCGTCCAGTGGTAAACCATTAGGACACTTTGCAAGTTTTTGTATTCAGGAACGAAACTATTCTTGAGCTATGCATAAATATATCCCAAAAGGCGGAACAAGTTGTCATGAGGTATTACAAAACATGCTCGATGGCATGGCAGATAACGGAGTTTTGGCTATCCTATTACAAGAAGCTTTCAAAGCGGCTCCAATTGCATTTTTCAAAGTATCGGCACACAGTAGCCAGTAAACCGGCGACCGATTTAAGACGCTTCGTCTAGGCGGTTTGATGGTTGAGGGTCAGTTGGTGTGGGCACTTCCTCATCCCTCCCCAGACGCTGGAAATCAACCATCGACCAATCGATTCTAGTTAAAGCTTGAAACACTGCCTCTTCGTGGATAAGATTGGATGGATTATTATCAGGAGCATAAGTGTGCTTATGAATCAGAGGCATAAGTTCTTCAACTTCTGGATTTTGGCAGGCTGTCTTTTCCTTTTAGCGTCATAAGCCGGTTGAAAATGGGACAAGTCTGTGTCTTCGGCTAGCTTGCTAGCTATTGGCCGCATCTCTTTGGTCAGCCGCCGGAGGTCATCATTGTTGAAGTCTGAACCGTCCTCCTTCATGCCTGGGTATCCTTTAAGGATGTCCTCCGCTTCAAGGTCTGGAATCCAGGCTTTGGCTTGAATAAGTGCGGTTAAAGCTCCTCCTTTGGCAGCTGCCTTCTTCAATTCGGCAATCCGGGCTGGTAACATGGCCAACTTTTCCAGTGTTTCTTTTATCAAGGTTGGGGCCGGTTTGTTGTAAGCCACCGTACAAATAGCCCACTGAGACCCAGAGTACAACTGTTCAATCAAAGTATATGCCGCTTTGAGCTTCATCCACATGTCTATACCAAGATAAGCAATTCGAGTGCCTGCCAAGGGTTTATATCAACATTCTGGTCAGAGATAAGGTTCATTGACTTGCGCAAAACACATAAGCAGATACTTACCAAAGATAGCAGAAGTCATAGCATTGATTTGCCATTTCAAGCCAGCTAGTTCATCTACAATTGGTTTCAGGGCTGCCCCGGCGTCTTCATCTCTTTTGGTTAAACTGGATTTTTTGGTTTCCCAGTTAGCAAGATCTTTGTTGAAAGATTCCTTCAGCTTTTCCATTGCGGCCAGGGCTTGGGTCAGCTCCTCTTTGGCTTTTGCAGCTTCTGCTTGTTGTGACTTAACATTCTCTTGCAAGTTAGAGTTTTGGGCATCTCTATTCCTCAGTTCAGCCTGCAACATTGAAGGTATATTAAGCAACATGATATATATATACGTACTAAGTACAAAGCGTGTAACAAGTTATGCACTTCATACTTGAGGGCTAATGCCTACTTGCTCTAAAGTACTACATTTTATACAAGTCTCCAAAACAATGCAAGCATTATCCTGGACACTTGGGGGCTAATGTACGTCTGTTCTAAAACGGATGCATGGATTAAAACCCATATTAACTTGCCAAGTTAAACCAGCCTTTGGGGGCTACACTGCGAAAAGTTATCTAATTGTTAAAAGATGAGTCTTGGTTCTTATTAAGAGATCTGACATTTGGAGGATCAATGACGAGAAACTTAAAGTGCTACAAAGACTCGGTTTATGATTAACGTCATAAAACGACCCTTGGGGGCTACTTGGGCTAGTATTTCAACTTTGAATCTACGAACAAAGGGAGATGAAAATACCTTATATCGCTCCTTCATCAAATTTACCAAACCGGCTTTATAGTCCTGGTTTGAGTGAAGACAGTTCAAGAAGCCAGAGTGAAGATCTTCAGCGTTGAGATGAGCATAATTTGATAAATCACTACTCCATTTGCCTTTTTCCCTAGCAGCATGCTCTTCTTTGGCACTATGTTGAGCCAAGATTACGGGATGGCCAGGAGAGCGGTGGCCCATTCCAGTAATGATAACATCGTCTCCTTGGCCTTCAGTGTGTTTGGCTGGTGATAATGGAGTCTCAACATCTCTCACCGGACTAGCCCGGTTTGGCTCTGCCGGTTCAGTATCAGGCGCGGTAGGTTCAACGTCTGTTGGTTCATCGGTGTTTTGGCCTTGAAGGGGCGGGTCGACAGAAGTGGCTTCAGGATGAGGGCCTTCCGGTTCACAAGTCTAGTCCGGTTCGCCTCTCGGTTCTTCTTCAAAAGTGGCTGGGTCTTCGGGCGGATTGTTGACCCGAGCTTTCTTGCTGGGTCTGGCTTTGTCTCTACAAACAAAATTAAAGAGAGGGTTAACATTTTATTCCAGATTTACAGCATATTGAGATAAAAGGTTACAAAGCTTACCCAGCCACAGTTTTCAGAGGGGGGAGTTGAGTTGTCGATTCAGCAGAGGATGAGGGAGGTGTCACCTGATAATTTGAATCGGATGGATTAAGAGGTTGTCTGAAATAACCTGCCTTGGGATAAGAATTGTCAGGAGTAGGAGAGACCTCAGACCGGCGCTTCCGAACCGGGGTGTCAGGTAAACCGGTTGAAATAACTTGTTGGCCACTGTGCCGGGTTGTCCGGCGAGCTTCATGCTGCTGAGTCTTCAAAATAAATGTAGGATCCAAATGAGCAAGAGGATGAGAAAAGCTTACTTTCCGGACTGCTTGACGAGTTTTTTGTGTTGGCTTAGAGTCTGAACCGGAGGAAAGGGTAATTACCTCTACATCATCAGCTTGACTTCTGCGTCCTCCTGAGGAAGATCATTGTTAATGAGATGCATGAAAAGGGAGCCAAGTGAGTCAAGTTCTACCTCAACTTCCGGATCATCAGCATCATCATCAAGTTCCATGTTGATCCGGTCAGCCGTCTTCCATTTTGACATCCGTTTGACGGCTTTGGTTTTGGGGAGAGATGGTTTGACCGCTTTATCCTCGGTTGGCTTTACTGCTTTTTCTATGGTTTTCCATTTCCAGAAGGGATCATCACCCTATACATACATACACAGAAGAAGGATTACAAGTTGCACAAATTAAAAGATATCAAAGATGAAAAGGAAGAATAGTGATTACAGCAGGCGGTTTGTTCTTGGTATAGAAGGGATTCAAGCCAGTTTGACTACAGACTAGTTTTGATTCATTCAAAATTTTCTTTACACTTTCAGTGACTTCTTCATCAGTTACTTGAATGTTGCAATGGCGTTGAGGGTCTTCAACCTCACCAGTGTACTCACACATTAAACTGGGACGCTGACTTAGCGGCAAGATGCTCCAAGATATCCAACAGCGCATGAAATCATCACCTGTTAAACTGTTGGCCATAAAAGCCCGGAGTTTGGCGAGTTGAAGGGCATATTTCACCCTTTCTGTGGAACTTAAGCGTTGCGGCATTGGATGGGTGTTGGAAAGCCGGTGATCACGAAAGCCTGGGAGGGGGTTCTCATCTTCAGGAGAAGTGTCTCTGCAGTAAAACCAAGTCTGGTTCCATTCCTTTGGGTGGCTGTGCAGTTTGGCATGAGGAAATTCAACTTCTTTCCGCTTATGAATTGAGACACCACCAAGTTCAGTGTTGGGGCCATTTACAAATTCTGTGCGCCGGTTTAGGTGAAAGAAGTCCTGGAACATCTCTGCAGTTGGTTCTTCCTGTAAGTACACTTCACAGAAGACCTGGAAGTTGCATAGATTGGATACTGAGTTGGGCCCGATGTCTTGAGGATGGAGTTGGAAATTGGCAAGCACATCTCGGTAAAACTTTGACCCTGGCGGTTTGAAGCCACGGCCTATGTGGTCGACAAAGACCACCACCTCACCCTGCCTCGGGGTCGAAGGATTTTCTGCTCCTGGAACTTGCCATTTAATCTCAGTCTTCTTAGGCAAGGTACCAATGCTAACCATATCGTTCAATTGTTCCTCGGTGACCTGGGAACGAGCCCAGTTGCAAGCGGTAAATTGCTTGGCCATTATAGAGCAAAAAAGCTGTGGAAGAAACGCCGGTTTACAGATCATTCAGGATGACACACAAGATGTAATGATATCAGCATATACTGGTACATACGATTGCGTAAACCGGAGGCTGATATAATAATGAAGGACAAGGTTATATCAAGGATATAAACATATCATTAAACCGGAGTTGGTAATTCCATACAAGAATTTATTAAATACAGGTTATAAGGGGAAGTACATTGGCGGTTCAACAAGGGGACTAATGGTGTATACCGGATTATCATTCTTGCAAAGTTAAACCGCCTATATTGGTGTGAGGAGTACAGATCTAAAAATACCTAAGTAAGGGGAAACAGATTTCACAGAGTTATATGAAAATTTCGGATCTAAGATATGACAGAAACTGGAAAATTTTCAGGTTCAAGCTTCAGGTATTTAAGCAGTTCAGCAGATTCAGATAAGTTGGTCTTGATATAAAGAGAGAGTCTAATGAGGAGAATATGATTACGGCTATGGTTGCACAAGGATAATAGGTCCAACCTAGCTTGGGATGTTACAGAGAAGAAAAGAGAAGAACAACACTGGGTTTTTTCAATGAACTCCGACGAGCAGTGAAACCCTAAAAACAAGATCTAGGGTGGAAGGAAAAAGGGTTACCAGTATCATAGGAACGACAGAGAGATGCCGCAGTATTCTGGTACGTTTAGGGTGATGCAGCGGCCGGAGTCGGAGCAGAGGCGACGGTCGATGGTGGCGGTGGAGCTCTGGAGGATGAGCAGCGCAAGGAAGACGACGCGAAGAGGCACGAGGGGGAAAAGTGAAAATGACTCCCCGGTCTTATTTATAAAGGCAAGGGATAGGTGTCAGGCATGGAAATCGAGGAGCCAAAACTTGGAAGTGAGGCGGAGCTGTCGCCTTGATTGTCAGAGAACCATGAATGAAGATGACATCACGACGGTTTACCATGATCCGAGAAGATGATGTCACGACGGTTTACCAAAGTATGAGAAGATGACATCACGGTGGTTTACCAAAGTATGAGAAGATGTGGAAGACGAAGTTTTTACTAAGGATTGACATGAAACCAATTCAAATCAATATGGGGCCTAATGTTGGGGATATTACTACTGGACGTAAACCGGCCAAGAGTAGCCGGATTAACTTTATGAAGATTAGAAGCCCATGAAGTTGTGAAGTTGATGGCGCTTTACAAAGGCCCAAAGCCCAGAAGTGAGTTAAGGCCTGTAGATGTAAACCGGCTTAAAACATGTAACTTGCTTTGTAAGATAGGAAGTGTAGAGACCGAACCGGAAACGTTTATAATCTGGCTCGGGACACTGTAAACCGACGGGCGCCACCCATGTATATAAGGGGACGACCCGGCAGCGGTTCAGGGGACAGACAACAACTCGAGAGCCAGACAAAGCGGATTCGCTCCTTGGCCTTCGGAACCCTAGCAATACCAATCACAACTAGACGTAGGCTTTTACCTTCCTCGAAGGGGACGAACTAGTATAAAACTCCCCGTGTCCCCTTGTCCGGTTTAACCCCTTTAAGCTAACCCGTTGCGATGGCTCCATGACTAAGTCCTTTCACAAGGACATCTGCCGTGACAAACCCACGACAGGTGGAATTTGGTAAGGAAAAATTTATATAGTGTGCTGAAATTTACTATCACTTGTTACTATGGAACATAATCCTTTGAGGGGCTTGTTCGGGGTATCTTCACCCCGACCAGTAGAGCAAAGAGTTGATCCTCAACCTACTGAACCTACTGAAATTTTTTATTTTGAAATTCCTTCAGGTATGATAAAGAAACTGCTAGCTAATCCTTTTACAGGAGATGGAACATTACATCCCGATTTTCACCTAATCTATGTGGATGAAGTTTGTGGATTATTTAAGCTTGCATGTATGCCCGATGATGTTATCAAGAAGAAGGTATTCCCTTTATCTTTGAAGGGAAAGACATTGACATGGTTTAGGCTATGTGATGATATGGGATAATGGAACTACAACCGATTGAAATTGGAATTTATCAGAAGTTTTATACTATGCTTCTTGTTCATCGTGATAGTAATTATATATATATAATTTTTGGCCTCGCGAAGGAGAAAGCATCGCTCAAGCTTGGGGGAGGCTTAAGTCAATGTTATATTCATGCCCCAATCATGAGCTTCCAAGAGAAATTATTATTCAAAATTTTTATGCTCGGCTTTCTCTCAATGATCATTCCATGCTCGATACTTCTTGTAATGCATCTTTTATGATGAAGACTATTGAATTCAAATATGATTTATTGGAAAGAATTGAACGCAACTCTGAAGATTGGGATCTCGACGAAGGTAAGGAGTCAGGTATAACACCTAAGTTTGATTGTGTTAAATCTTTTATGGATACCGATGTTTTTCATGAATTTAGCACTAAATATGGACTTGACTCTGAGATAGTAGCTTCTTTTTGTGAATCCTTTGCTACTCATGTTGATCTCCCTAAGGAGAAGTGGTTTAAATATAATCCTCCCACTGAAGTAAAAGTAGTTGAACCTATTAAAGTTGAAGAAAAGACTATCACTTATAATGTTGATCCTATTGTTCCTACTGCTTATATCGAGAAACCACCCTTCCCTGTTAGAATAAAGGATCATGCTAAAGCTTCAACTATGGTTCGTAAGAGTAACACTAGAACACCTACATCCCCTGAGCAAATTAAAGTTGAATCTAATATTGCTATGGTTAAAGATCTCTTGGCTGATAATATTGATGGGCATGTTATTTACTTCTGTGATGAAGCTGCTAGAATTGCTAGACCCGATACTAAAAATATACATAGACCTGTTGTAGGCATGCCTGTTATTTCTGTTAAAATAGGAGATCATTGCTATCATGGCTTATGTGATATGGGTGCTAGTGCAAGTGCAATACCTAATTCCTTATACAAAGAAATTATGCATGATATTGCACCTGCTGAGATAGAAGAGATTGATGTTACAATTAAACTTGCCAATAGAGACACTATTTCACCAGTTGGGATTGTTAGAGATGTTGAAGTATTGTGTGGGAAAGTTAAATACCCTGCTGAGTTTCTTGTTCTTGGTTCCCCACAAGATGACATTTGTCCCATTATATTTGGTAGACCCTTCTTGAATACTATTAATGCTAGGATAGACTGCAAAAAGGATGTGGTTGCTATTGGTTTGGAGGATATGTCTCATGAGTTTAATTTTGCTAAATTCGTAGACAACCCCATGATAAAGAATTGCCTAGTAAAGATGAAATTATTGGTCTTGCCTCTATTGCCGTGCCTCCTAATGATCCTTTAGAACAATATTTGCTAGACCATGAGAATGATATGTTTATGAATGAAAGAAGGGAAATAGATGAAGTATTCTTTAAACAGGGACCTATTTTGAAACACAACTCACGTGTTGAAATCCTAGGGGATCCTCCTCCACCCAAAGGTGATCCCGTGCTTGAGCTTAAACCTTTACCTGATACTCTTAAATATGCTTATCTTGATGAGAAAGAGATATATCCTGTTATTATTAGTGCTAACCTTCCAGAGCATGAAGAAAAGAAACTATTGAAAACTCTGAAGAAGCACCGTGCTGCTATTGGATATACTCTTGATGATCTTAAGGGCATTAGCCCCACTCTATGCCAACACAATATAAAATTGGAGAAAGACGCGAAACCGGTTGTTGATCACCAACGACGGTTAAATCCTAAGATGAAAGAAGTGGTAAGAAAAGAAATACTAAAGCTTCTGGAGGCAGGTATAATTTATCCCGTTGCTGATAGTCAGTGGGTGAGTCCTGTCCATTGTGTCCCTACGAAGGGAGGTATTACTGTTGTTCCTAATGATAAATATGAATTGACCCCACAAAGAATTGTTCCATGTTATAGAATGGTAATTGATTTCCGCAAATTAAAGAAAGCTACTAAAAAGGATCATTACCCTTTACCTTTTATTGATCAAATGCTAGAAAGACTATCCAAACATACACATTTTTGCTTTCTTGATGGTTATTCTGGTTTCTCTCAAATACCTGTGTCAAAATAGGATCAAGAAAAGACCACTTTTACTTGTCCTTTCGGTACCTTTGCTTATATACGTATGCCTTTTGGTTTATGCAGTGCACCTGCTACCTTTCAAAGATGTATGACTGCTATATTCTCTAACTTTTGTGAAAACATTGTTGAGGTATTCATGGATGATTTTTCTATATATGGAACTTCTTTTGATGATTGCTTAAGCAACCTTGATCGAGTTTTGCAGAGATGTGAAGAAACTAATCTTGTCTTGAATTGGGAGAAGTGCCACTTTATGGTTAATGAAGGTATTGTCTTGGGGCATAAAATTTCTGAAAGAGGTATTGAAGTTGATAAATCTAAGGTTGATGCTATTGAAAAGATGCCGTGTCCTAAGGACATTAAAGGTATAAGAAGTTTCCTTGGTCATGCTGGTTTTTATAGGAGGTTCATTAAGGACTTCTCTAAAATTTCTAGGCCTCTAACTAATCTCTTACAAAAATATGTTCCTTTTGTCTTGGATGATGATTGTGTAGAAGCATTTGAAATACTTAATAAAGCTTTGATTTCTGCACCTATTGTTCTGCACCTATTGTTCTGCCTCTTGATTGGAATTTACCATTTAAAATTATGTGTGATGCTAGTGATTATGCTGTAGGGGCTGTTCTAGGACAAAGAGTTGATAAGAAATTTAATGTTATCGAATATGCTAGTAAAATTCTAGACAGTGCTTAAAGAAATTATGCTACTACTGAAAAGGAATTTTTAGCAGTTGTATTTGCTTGTGATAAGTTCAGACCTTATATAGTTGATTCTAAAGTAACTGTTCACACTGATCATGCTGCTATTAAATATCTTATGGAAAAGAAAGATGCTAAACCTAGACTTATTAGATGGGTTCTCTTGCTACAAGAATTTGGTTTGCATATTATTGATAGAAAGGGAGCTGAGAACCCCGTTGCAGACAACTTGTCTAGGTTAGAGAATGTTCTTGATGACCCACTACCTATTGATGATAGCTTTCCTGACAAACAATTAGCTGTCATAAATGCTTCTCGTACTGCTCCATGGTATGCTTATTATGCTAATTACATTGTTGCTAAATTTATACCACCTAGTTTCACATACTAAGAAAAGAAAAAGTTTTTCTATGATTTAAGACCTTACTTTTGGGATGACCCTCACCTTTATAAAGAAGGAGTAGATGGTATTATTAGACTTTGTGTACCTGAGCATGAATAGGAACAGATCCTACGCAAGTGTCATTTTGAGGCTTGTGGAGGACACCATGCTGGAGACATAACTGCACTTAAGGTATTGCAATTCGGTTTTTATTGGCCTACTCTCTTCAAGGATGCCCATAACTTTGTCTTGTCTTGTGATGAATGTTAAAGAATTGGTAATATTAGTAGATGTCAAGAATTGCCTACGAATTATTCACTTGTTATTGAACCATTTGATGTTTGGGGCTTTGATTATATGGGACCGTTTCCTTCCTCCAATCGGTATACACATATTTTAGTTGGTGTTGATTATGTTACTAAGTGGGTAGAAGCTATTCCAACTAGTAGTGCTGATCATAACACCTCTATTAAGATGCTTAAAGAAGTTATTTTTCCGAGGTTTGGAGTCCCTAGATACTTAATGACTGATGGTGGTTCACATTTTATTCATGGTGCCTTTCGTAAAATGCTTGCTAAGTATGATGTTAATCATAGAATTGCATCTCCATATCACCCACATTCTAGTGGTCAAGTAGAATTAAGTATAGAGAGCTTAAATTAATTTTGCAAAAGACTGTTAATAGATCTAGAAAGAATTGGTCAAAGAAACTTGATGATGCATTATGGGCTTATAGAACTGCATATAAAAATCCTATGGGTATGTCTCCATATAAAATGGTTTATGGTAAAGCATGTCACTTACCTCTTGAACTAGAACATAAGGCATATTGGTCCATTAAAGAGCTCAATTATGATTTCAAACTTGCCGGTGAGAAGAGGCCTTTTGACATTAGCTCACTTGATGAATGGAGAACCCAGGCCTATGAGAATGCCAAACTATTTAAAGAAAAAGTTAAAAGATGGCATGACAAAAGGGTACAAAAACATGAGTTTCATGTAGGTGATTATGTATTGTTACACAACTCTCGTTTAAGATTTTTTGCAGGAAAACTCCTCTCTAAATGGGAAGGTCCTTACGTAATTGAGTAGGTATATCGTTCCGGTGCCATAAAAATCAACAACTTCAAAGGCACAAATCCGAGGGTGGTGAACGGTCAAAGAATCAAACATTATATTTCAGGTAATCCCATAAATGTTGAACTAATTTTATTGAAACCGTAACCCCAGAGGAATACATAAGGGACACTTTCCAGAACGTTTCAGACTCCAAAAAGGAAGAGGTATGAGGTCGGTAAGTAAACCGGCTGCAAAACAGTTCTAATAGCAACTTTTCTCCGTTTTGGATTATTTAAGGAAATAGGAAAATAAGTAGTCTGGAAAGGACACGAGGCGTCCACGAGGGTGGAGGGTGCCCCCTGCCTCGTGGGCACCTCGTGTGCTCTCCGGACTCTGTTTTCTTGCACAACACTTCTTTTGGTCGGTAAAAATTCATTATATAAAATCTCCCGAAGGTTTTGACCACCGTACCATGCAAAGATCCTTTGTTTTTGTTTCAAGCTATTCTGTGGCAGATTAGATCAAGATGTCTTCTCAAGACTCCGACAGAGAGAGCTATGTCTCACGTCTCATTGCTAACCCAAAGACCTATGGGGACCTATCTCCTTGTGGTCGAACTACAGATGATGAGGAGGATGCTCACTTGAGGACGATCAATGATTCAAGTTCGGAGGAGGAGGATGTCCCTCTACCTCAACTTGGGGATATGCATGCGAAGTTCAAGAAGTCTAGTCTCCCCAAGAGGGCTAAACTGTCTAACAACCAATCTATTCCTTCTCGTTTTCGGCAGAAAAGCAAAGGAGATTTATGTGACAAGATCTTGAAACTGGAATCGGAGGTCGATGATTTAAAGGAGGAGATCGCTCTTCTCAATTACAATATGAAAAAGCTGGAGGCACAATTGTCATCATCACTAACATCTTCTTCACCAACAAAGAAGAATTGAGTATCGGGTTTGGGCACTCCCCTTGGCAACTGCCAAGCTTGGGGAAGGTGCCCCGGTATCGTATCACCATCACACTTTTATCTTTACCGTTTTTCTTAGTTCGATCCTTTTGGTAATATCTTGATCTAGTAGAATAAAGTTTTAGTATGATCTAGTTTTGAGTTTTTGCTTTATGATCCTTCTATGTAATTGAGTCCATGAGCTATATATAATAAATATTAGTGTTGAGTCAAGGGCTTGATTATCTTGCTATGATCTTGAGGGAATAAAATAAAAGAGAAAGAATAAAAAGAAATAAAGAGATCATATGGATCTTATGGAGAGTAATGACTTCACATATAAAGAGTATGATGAATAAAAGTTGTTGAGAGTTGACAAACATAGTTTTGGTCATCGTTGCAATTAATAGGAAGTAATAAAGAAAGAGAGGTTTTCACATATAAATATACTATCTTGGACATCTTTTATGATTGTGAGCACTCATTAAAATATGACATGCTAAAGAGTTGATGTTGGACAAGGAAGACAACGTAATGGGTTATGTTTTCTTACATCCAAAATAAATTATATTGTCATGGATCATCCAACATGTTGAGCTTGCCTTTCCCTCTCATGCTAGCCAAATTCTTTGCACCAAGTAGAGATACTACTTGTGCTTCCAAATATCCTTAAACCCAGTTTTGCCATGAGAGTCCACCATATCTACCTATGGATTGAGTAAGATCCTTCAAGTAAGTTGTCATTGTTGCAAGCAATACAAATTGCTCTCTAAATATGTATGATTTATTAGTGTGGAGAAAATAAGCTTTATACGATCTTGTGATGTGGAAGAAATAAAAGCGACGGACTGCATAATAAAGGTCCATATCACAAGTGGCAATATAAAGTAACGTTCTTTCGCATTAAGATTTTGTGCATCCAACCATAAAAGCACATGACAACCTCTGCTTCCCTCTGCGAAGGGCCTATCTTTTATTCTTGTCTTGTATTTCATACATGAGTCATGGTGATCTTCACCTTTCCTTTTTACATTTTATCCTTTGGCAAGCACAATGTGTTGGAAAGATCCTGATATATATAGCTAATTGGATGTGAGTCTTCATGAACTATTATTGTTGACATTATCCTTTGAGGTAAAAGGTTGGGAGGCAAAACTATAAGCCCCTATCTTTCTCTGTGTCCGACTAAAACTTCATAACCATAAATATTGCGTGAGTGTTAGCAATTGTGAAAGACTAAATGATGGTTGAGTATGTGGACTTGCTGAAAAGCTCTTCTATTGACTCTTTTCTATGTTATGATAAATTGCAATTGCATCAATGACTGAGATTATAGTTTGTTGGTTCTCAATGAAGTTTCTGATTCATACTTAAAATTGTGAATGAATTGTTACTTTAGCATAAGAAATCATATGACAATATTTATATATGTTGCTGTCCTAAGAATGATCTTGATGCCCTCATGTCTGTATTTTATTTTATCGACACCTCTATCTCTAAACATGTGGACATATTTTTCGATATCGGCTTTCGCTTGAGGACAAGCGAGGTCTAAGCTTGGGGGAGTTGATACGTCCATTTTGCATCATGCTTTTATATTGATATTTATTGCATTATGGGCTGTTATTACACATTATGTCACAATACTTATGCCTATTCTTTCTCATTTTACAAGGTTTACATGAAGAGGGAGAATGCCGGCAACTGGAATTCTGGGCTGGAAAAGGAGCAAATATTAGAGACCTATTCTACACAACTCCAAAAGTCCTGAAACCTCACGGGAGCACGTTTCAGAATATAAAAAAAATATTGGGCGAAGTAAGTACCAGAGGGGCCCACCCCCCATCCACGAGGGTGGGGGCATGCCCCCCTGCCTCATGGGCCCCCTGGAAGCCCTCTGATGCCCATCTTTGGCTATATGGAGTCTTTCGTCCAGGAAAAAAAATCATAAACAAGCTCACAGGACGAAACTCTGCCGCGACGAGGCGGAACCTTGGCGGAACCAATCTAGGGCTCCGGCGGAGCTGTTCTGCCGGGGAAACTTCCCTTCGGGAGGGGGAAATCATCACCATCGTCATCACCATCGATCCTCTCATCGGGAGGGGGTCAATGTCCATCAACATCTTCACCAGCACCATCTCATCTCAAACCCTAGTTCATCTCTTGTATCCAATCTTTGTCCCAAAGCCTCAGATTGGTACCTGTGGGTTGCTAGTAGTGTTGATTACTCCTTGTAGTTGATGCTAGTTGGTTTATTCGGTGGAAGATCATATGTTCAGATCCTTTATGCATATTAATACCCCTCTGATTATGAACATGAATATGATTTGTGAGTAGTTACGTTTGTTCCTGAGGACATGGGAGAAGTCTTTCTATAAGTAGTCATGTGAATTTGGTATTCGTTTGATATTTTGATGAGATGTATGTTGTCTTTCCTCTAGTGGTGTCATGTGAACGTCGACTACATGACACTTCACCATTGTTTGGGCCTAGGGGAAGGCATTGGGAAGTAATAAGTAGATGATGGGTTGCTAGAGTGACAGAAGCTTAAACCCTAGTTTATGAGTTGCTTCGTAAGGGGCTGATTTGGATCCATATGTTTCATGCTATGGTTAGGTTTACCTTGATACTTCTTTTGTAGTTGTAGATGCTTGCAATAGGGGTTAATCATAAGTGGGATGCTTGTCCAAGGAAGGGCAGTACCCAAGCACCGGTCCACCCACATATCAAATTATCAAAGTACCAAACGCGAATCATATGAATGTGATGAAAACTAGCTTGACGATAATTCCCATGTGTCCTCGGGAGCGCTTTCCTTTATATAAGAGTTTGTCCATGCTTGTCCTTTGCTACAAAAAGGATCGGGCCATCTTGCTGCACCTTATTCACTTTCATTACTTGTTACCCGTTGAGGGAGTCCTGGATTAGGGGGTCTCCGGACAGCCGGACTATCTCCATTGGCCGGACTGTTAGACTATGAAGATACAAGATTGAAGACTTCGTCTCGTGTCCGGATGGGACTCTACTTGGCGTGGAAGGCAAGCTAGGAAATACGTATATGGATATCTCCTCATTTGTAACCGACCTTGTGTAACCCTAACCCTCTCCGGTGTCTATATAAACCGAAGGGTTTTAGTCCGTAGGACAACAATCACAACATACAATCATACCGTAGGCTAGCTTCTAGGGTTTAGCCTCTCTGATCTTGTGGTAGATCTACTCTTGTAACACCCATATCATCAATATAAATCAAGCAGGACGTAGGGTTTTACCTCCATCAAGAGGGCCCGAACCTGGGTAAAACTTCGTGTCCCTTGTCTCTTGTTACCATCCAGCCTAGACGCACAGTTCGGGACCCCCTACCCGAGATCCGTCGGTTTTGACACCGACATTGGTGCTTTCATTGAGAGTTCCTCTGTGTCGTCACCGTTAGGCTCGATGGCTCCTACTATCATCGATAGCAATGCGGTCCAGGGTGAGACTTTTCTCCCTGGACAGATCTTCGTATTCGGCGGCTTTGCACTGCAGGCTAATTTGCTTGGCCATCTGGAGCAGATTGAAAGCTACGCCCCTGGCCATCAGGTCAGATTTGGAAGTTTGAATTACACAGCCAATATCCGTGGGGACTTGATCTTCGACGGATTTGAGCCACAGCCGGGCGCGCCGCACTGTCGCGATGGGTATGACCTAGCTCTGCCACCGGACGATACTCCAGAGGCCGCGCCCGCATCAGCTCCGACCCTTAGCTCGGAGCCAACTACGCCAATCGAGGATGGGTGGCTAGACACCGCCTCAGGGGCTGCAGTCTCGACGGTGATCGAGCCAAACACCAGCATAATCCTCCGCACAGCCCGTGACTCCAAGGTGCCGGACTCCCTTCCGGACCCCGAACCATCTGCGCCCCTGCCAATCGAATCCGAGTGGGCGCCGATCATGGAATTCACCACCGCGGATATATTTCAGCACTCGCCCTTCGGCGACGTTCTGAATTCACTAAGGTCTCACTCTTTGTCAGGAGAGCCCTGGCCGGATTACGACCAATAGGATTGGGATGCGGACGACGAAGAAATTCGACGCCCACCCACCATCCACTTTCTAGCCACTGCCGATGGTTCAACCGACATGCTCGACTTCGACTCCGAAGACATCGATGGTATGGACAACGATGCGGGAGGCGAAGATGAACCACCGCCCACAGGGCGCTGGACGTCCACTTCATCATACGATGTATACATGGTGGATACACCAAAAGAAGACGACGAGGAATGGAAGGACACACCAAAGGCTTATTCCCTCGAGAAGCAGTCAAAACGGCGGCGCAAGCACCGCCCCAAATCACGCCTCGCCAGAAATAACGATAACATAGACCCAGTGTTGGAGCAGGGCGAACCACTGCCGGACCACGGCAATACGGAGAATCAAACCGAACAAACCTATTCGGTCAAAGATAATAGTCCGGACAACACAACGCCGGACAGGCACCCGGAGCAGCAGAATGCCCGTCAAAGGCTTGTTGCCACCGCGAGGAGTCTAAAAAAGCAGAAGCAAAGGCTCAAGGCCGCGCAGGACACACTCCAAATCAGATGGAGTAAAGTACTCAACACAGCAGCGAAGTACAGCGACAATCGCCCCACCAAGAGCAACCAAAGTGGAAGTTGCTACCTGAATTCGATGAGGAGGCCTCAGACCCCTCACAACCAAAAATCAAAACAGCCACCTGGGCAGATAGACGACCTCACGGCCAACATAGAGCGGCAAACAATGCCACTCACAAGACAATACGCGATTCACGCGGGGGCTTGCATCAAAAGGACAACGCAACCAGATCCATCTATGGACCACGCAAGCACGCCCCAGCATACGATATAACATCCAAACAATGCGGTACACCCAGATACAGGGGTGCCGCACACCCCCTATGTTTCACCGATGAGGTGCTGGATCATGAATTTCCAGAGGGATTCAAACCTGTAAACATAGAGGCATACGATGGAACAACAGACCCTGGTGTCTGGATCGAGGACTATATCCTCCACATCCATATAGCTCGAGGAGATGATCTCCACGCCATCAAGTACTTACCACTCAAACTCAAAGGGCCAGCCCGTCATTGGCTCAAAGCCTCCCCGAAAACTCCATTGGAAGCTGGGCAGAGCTCGAAGATGCTTTTCGAGTAAACTTTCAAGGGACTTATGTCCGACCTCCGGATGCGGATGATTTGAGTCATATAACTCAACAACCCGGAGAGTCAGCCCGAAAGCTTTGGAACATGTTTCTTACTAAAAAGAACCAAATTGTCGACTGCCTGGACGCCGAAGCCTTGGCAACTTTTAAGCACAACGTCCGTGACGAATGGCTTGCCCGACACCTCGGCCAAGAAAAACCGAGAACAATAGCAGCATTAACAAGCCTCATGACCCGCTTTTGCGCGGGTGAAGACAGCTGGCTAGCCCGATGTAGCTCCAGCGACCCCACTACATCTGAAGTTAGAGATGGAAATGGGAAATCACGGCGCAACAGCAACAACAAATGCCGGAATAAAAGATATAGCACGAAGAGCACGGCAGTAAACGCCGGATTCAAAAGCTCTCGGCCAGGTCCGCAAAAGCCGCCCCCTAAAGGCGCCAGAGATGAACTATCCAGCCTAAACAAAATTCTGGACCAGATATGTCAGGTCCATAGCACCCCTGGCAAACCAGCCAATCATACCCACAGAGAATGTTGGGTCTTCAAGCAGTCCGGCAAGCTCAACGCCGTGCACAAGGGGGAGGATACACCAAGCGAAGATGAGGCTGAGCCTCTCAAGGAAGACACTGGGGAACAAAAGAAATTTCCACCAGAAGTCAAAACAATAAACGTGTTACACGTGATTAATGGCAGAAACAAAACGGCACTCCCAGAAAAATACGCCCGAAGGCCTATCACCGCGGAGTCCTTCCACTGGTCGTCTCAACCGATCACTTTTGACCATCGTGATTACTCAGCAAGTGTCCGGCGTGTAGGATGGGCTGCCCTGGTATTAGACCCAATAATTGACGGATATCACTTCACACGAGTCCTGATGGACGGTGGCAGTAGTCTAAACCTGATATACCAGGATACAATCCGCGAAATGGGGATAGACCCAACAAAAATTTGCCATAGCAATATTACCTTTAAAGGAGTAACGCCAGGCCCAGGGGCTCATTGCACGGGCTCCCTGCTACTAAAAGTTATATTCGGCTTCCCTGATAACTTCCGTAGCGAACACTTAACCTTCCACATCGCTCCGTTTCAAAGTGACTATCAAGCACTACTCGGACGCGAAGCTTTCGCTCGCTTTAACGCAATACCACACTATGCTTCCCTCACACTCAAGATGCCCGCTCCACATGGCATCATTACAGTGAACGGAAGTATTAAGCGATCTCTGCGCGCCGAAGAGTGTGCGGCTGCCCTGGCAGCCACACACTAAAAATGGCCTCACCAACTAAAGCATTTAGCAGGTCGTCACGACCTTGGACACGGTTAGACGAGTCCGGTGCAGCCATATGCAATTTTTACCAGATCAATGATCACACCCCTATTACAAATACAAGGGGCTCAACGTGCGCAGACAAGCGGCAATTCTTACTTACCTTGAATTATACATGATTTCTTTAAAAAACTATCTTTTTGCATGACAGCTTTTTTCACCTAAGCTCCGCTCTTCTACAGATAATTATCGTGCTACACCTGTCCAGGATACGGCACAACGAAGACACAGGCGCAGACGTGTAGCAGGGACCCGCTCCAAGGATTCTTTTTAGATTAAGACCCTCCGTAAACCTTTTTTACTGTCTCTTGTTGATACATATCCACCGAATTCTCAGCACAGTCGAGAAGGGTGCTGGCGTCTTGGCATGTGGCCACGTCAGAATAATGCATGTACCTGGACACAAGGGGCTTCTTACGAAGGGCACTATCTAGGCCCGGTTTATACCATAAAGACCGAATACCTTAGGGAGTGTTCGGCGTCGCGAGTTTGGCCTTATATGCATCAGCTCCGAATCATTGTCTTTGGTCAAATGTTGGGTTTGCCCGGCTCCTGTGTTTTGGTGCCTTATGTTCCGCTTTACCGGCTAAGGTAGCACCGGGAGAACTACTGCGATTGTGCCCTGGTTCATCCGGACGAGCACCTCAGTAGAGAAAGCTGAAAACTGACTGTCATGATATAGCATGAGACTGGTCAACCACTCGTGACCTATCAGAATGTTAGAATTCCTCCGCCTTAACAAAGGGCCGTTTCCCGGCCAGGCATGTACGCACCCCGCGATCGGGAGAGTGCGGAGCCTCCAGGGGCTATCTAGTAGCCCCACTGTCAAACTCCTATGGCTAAGTGAAAGTGTTAAAGCATTATAGTCCGGTTGCCTCGCTCGCTACGCTATCACCTCCTTAATAGGACCATTACGTTGGGTTAACTGCGAACACGCGTTTTTTGCGAACACCCCCGCATTTTATGCGTGGGGGTTGAAGCCGACGGCTGCAATCTTTCAGGTTATACACAGGTATACATAAACGGCCGCATAGGAGGCATCACACTACTTTCAGGCAAAAGTATAAAAATAACCTTATGAAAAATTCATAAAAGCATTGTGCTTACAATGAAAATACATATCACTCAAACACAATATTTTTCGAGCACTGGGCCTCTATCAAACGAGTAGCCTCGAGAACCTCCTTGAAATAGTGCTCAGCAGCCACTCGGCCTATGGCCGATCCCTGCACCGCAACAGTGGTAGCGTCCATCTCTGCCCAGTATGCTTTAACACGGGCAAGGGCCATCCGCGAGCCTTCTATGCACGCCGACCTCTTCATCGCATTAATGTGCGGCACCGCATCAAGGAACTGCTGCACTAAGCTGAAATAGCTGTTCGGCTTTGGTCTTTCCGGCCATAGCTGATGCACAATAGACCTCATGGCGAGTTCGGACAACCTATTCAGTTCGGCCCATTCGGCTAGCTGGTCAGTCAATGAAAGCAGACGCTCTAGAACGTGGGATTGCGTCCAGAACAGCTTGTCCACTTCATGATCTGTCTGGCCTTGGAAGTACTTGGCCGCATCGGCAGCGCTCACCGCCAAATCCATATACGCATCTGCCGAACTCCACAGCCGATCCAGAGGGGCATACCGAGGATCTCCGAACTTCCTCCATAACATTTAGGGTTTCCCAGCCACAATATCCCCGGCTTCCAGTAGCTCCTCCTTCGCTCTCATAGCAGAACGGGTGTCTTTGTCTGCCGCCGCGGCCTTCTCAAGGCCCGTTGCCTTCGCTCGGTTTTTCTTTTTCAAGGAACCGGCAACGGTCGGCAGTGTCTTTTAATTCTACGGCCATCTTGGCCATCTTCTCTTGGCTCTCGCAATGTGCGGCCTTCTCGGCTTCAACTCTTCGGCTGCCTTCAAAGCAGCCGCATTACTAATCCTTGCTTGTTCCTTGGCTCGGGCAAGTTCCGCCCGCAAGGCTTCCATGGTGGCAGCTCCATCTGCAGTCACAACATATTAAAGATACTGGCATTATGCTGCTCTTACTATGTGGCGTTCACTGGATAATAACACTTACCCTGTGCCTCGTCAAGCCTCTTGTTAACTAGCTCGATGTCGGCGTCTGCCGCATCCAGTTGCCGTTTTAATTGGGCAAACTCCCTAGTCCGGCTAGCCACCAGAGCTCCCACCACCTGCACATAAAGGTAGTTTGGTTATTGCCTGGGAATATGATCCTCTGTTCGCCGCCGTTCTCGATGACAACCAGAGTCTCAGGGGCTACTATAACATGTGCAGTACTATCACATATTATCTCACATACCTCAAAGCCTGTCAATAGACTCATAAAGGCTTCATGTAATCCACTTTCGGTGGACGAGATTCTCTCCATCACCATACCCATCAGCGTACGGTGCTCTTCTGAGATGGCCGCTCGCCCCACCAACTCCTTCAGAATGTCCGACCACACACCAGACGGTGTCGGACTCTTTCGTACGCTCTCTTCGGGAGCCGGACACTGGGGACTTTGGGGGTCTACGGGATTATCTTCTGGCCTCACCGGATCCGGAGAGGCCCTCCGCGACGACACTTTGGGGTCGCCCGCTTCTGGAGCGGAGGAGTCCGGGGGAGGCATTTCGCTCTCCATCATCTCTGGAAGAAGATCCACCGAAGACGAGCTCATTTGAGAGGGGCTGAGGCCCAAACTGCAAGATAGATGCGGTGGTTATTTTCTCAGAGCAAAAAGATAGCATACCCTTACTATTGAAATATTTTGGATCACTTACGACTCGTTGGAGGGCTGATCCCCCCGCGGGCTCTGTGCGGCAGAAGCACCCCCAAGGCAGGACCCTCAGTGGGAGACCTCTTCTCCCGTTTGGAGGCTTCGGCTTCCGGATCCTCAGAAGTAGTCCTTTTCCTCCCCCAATCGTCCTCCTTGGTGGAGATGCTCGTTCCCTCGGTTGGAGTGGATAGCGATGGGGGCCCGCGTCCGCCCGTATTATCTCCCTTGGTATCTTCCTTCAAGGGCTCCGGGCAAGGTGCGACCTCGAGCATCTTCTCCAATACCGAATTTTTCCAAACCCTCAGGGAGGGGGCCGAACACCGAATCATCTTCGCCTTTGTTAGCCAGTCCTGGTCAAAAAGCGAACTCTCAGAAATAACTTCGAATAAAAGACAGCGTGTTCGGCTAGAGGATTTCTTACTTGTTCGGCGGCGCGGTTACTGCTTAGGCCCATGTCTTCGGTGATATCCGGACATTCCACTTGAGGTCTGAAGAATGACTTGTACATCTCCTCGTGCGTTAGGCCAAGGAAACTTTGAATGGCACGTGGCCCCTCTGGGTTGAACTCCCACAAGCGCAGGGGCCGGTGTTTGCAAGGCTGGACTTGACGAACCAGCATAACTTGTATTACCGCAACCAAATTAAAATCTCCCTCGAAGAGATCTCGGATGCGGCTTTGCAGTATAGGCACGTCCTTGGCTGGACCCCAGCTCAGACCCCTGCTAATCCATGACATCAGTTGTGGTGGGGGGCCCGGGCGGAAAGCGGGGGCAGCCGCCCACTTGGCACTTCTGGGAGCCGTGACGTAAAACCACTCCCGTTGCTATAATTCGGACACCTCTGGAAAGGAACCTTTCGGCCATGGAGCTCCTGCCATCTTGCCTATTGATGCACCTCCGCACGCTGCATGTTGCCCCTCGATCATCTTCGGTTGTACTTCAAAGGTCTTGAGCCATAGGCCGAAGTGAGGGGTCACATGGAGGAAGGCCTCACACACGACAATAAATGTCATGATGTGAGAAAGGAGTCCGGAGCTAGATCATGGAAATCTAGCTCGTAATAGAACATCAAGCCCCTGACGAAAGGATCCAGAGTGAGGCCTAGACCTCGGAGGAAGTGGGAGACGAACACAATGTTCTCGTTGGGTTCGGGAGTAGGGACGACCTATGCGAAACCTCGGCGGTCAGGTATCTGGCCTCCCTCAACTTCTTAATGTCCTCTTCCGTCACGGAGGAGGGCATCCATCGGCCTTGAAGGCTAGATCCGGACATGATTGAAGATCCGAAGCACCTAACCTGGGCTTTGGGTGCTAGAACTCGAGGCAGAGGAAGGGTTCGATTGAGCACGAGAGAGAAAAAGCAAAAACCCCGCCCCTTTATAAAGAGGGTGAATATCAAGCGTCCTCTCCGTAGCCGTTTAGGACTTGCCTATAATCTAGGAGTCCTAGACACGGTTGGGTTACCCATGCCCATATTGATGAGAATCCCGTAATTGGGGGAACACGATCTCCGCTTCGGCAAGACGTGTCATGAAACTGCCCAGCGTTATATGTGGAGCTGGTTGAAAGAAACGGTTCGAATAATCACCAGGCCATAACGTAATGTCATACTGCCGAAACAAGCTAGCAAATTAGATCTGCGAAAACATTATTCTCTCTACGGTGGAATGTGGAACTTATTTTGCAGGGTCGGACACTATCCTCGTATTCAAATTCTTCTGTGATGTATTCGGAGAAGGAACCCACCTTGCAATGCTGAAGACAACTGCGCGCCGGACTCATCGTCATTGAAGCCTGGTTCAGGGGCTACTGAGGGAGTCCTGGATTAGGGGGTCTTCGGACAGCCGGACTATCTCCACTGGTCGGACTGTTAGACTATGAAGATACAAGATTGAAGACTTCTTCTCGTGTCCGGATGGGACTCTACTTGGCGTGGAAGGCAAGCTAGGCAATACGTATATGGATATCTCCTCCTTTGTAACCGACCTTGTGTAACCCTAACCCTCTCCGGTTTCTATATAAATCGAAGGGTTTTAGTCCGTAGGACAACAATCACAACATACAATCATACCGTAGGCTAGCTTCTAGGGTTTAGCCTCTCTGATCTCGTGGTAGATCTACTCTTGTAACACCCATATCATCAATATTAATCAAGCAGGACGTAGGGTTTTACCTCCATCAAGAGGGCCCGAACCTGGGTAAAACTTCGTGTCCCTTGTCTCCTGTTACCATCCGGCCTAGACGCACAGTTCGGGACCCCCTACCCGAGATCTGCCGGTTTTGACACCGACACCCGTTACAAATTATCTTATCACAAAATTATCTGTTACCGATAATTTCAGTGCTTGCAGAGAATACCTTACTGAAAACTGCTTATCATTTCCTTCTGCTCCTCGTTGGGTTCGACACTCTTACTTATCGAAAGGACTACAATAGATCCCCTATACTTGTGGGTCATCATGGTGGCAAATAATCAAATCCCCCTATCGGGGGGGGGGGTATGAACCATGGAAAAGTTGGAATATCGTATATATTACACCAATATAAATAAAGAATGAGTTCACAACAGTACCAAAAGTGGTGATTTATTTTCTTATACTAACGGAGCTTATGAGATTTTCTGTTGAGTTTTGTGTTGTGAAGTTTTCAAGTTTTGGGTAAGGATTTGATGGAATATGGAATAAGGAGTGGCAAGAGCCTAAGCTTGGGGATGCCCAAGGCACCCCAAGGTAATATTCAAGGACAACCAAGAGGCTAAGCTTGGGGATGCCCTGGAAGGCATCCCCTCTTTCGTCTTCGTCTATCGATAAGTTTACTTGAGGCTATATTTTTATTCACCACATGATATGTGTTTTGCTTGGAGCGTCTTGTATGATTTGAGTCTTTGCTTTTTAGTTTGCCACAATCATCCTTGTTGTACACACCTTTTGAGACACACACACATGAATTGTGATTTATTTGAATACTCTATGTGCTTCACTTATATCTTTTGAGCTAGGCAAATTTGCTCTAGTGCTTCACTTATATCTTTTTGGAGCACGGCGGTGGTTTTATTTTATAGAAAATAATGAACTCTTGCACTTCACTAATATTATTTTGAGAGTCTTTAAAACAACATGGTATTTTCTTTGGTTATAAAATTAGTCCTAATATAATAGGCATCAAGTTTGATTCCTTATGATTGTTTTGAGATATAAAGATGGTTATATTAGAGTCATGCTAGTGAGTAGTTGTGAATTTGAGAAATACTTGTGTTAAAGTTTGTGAGTTCTGTAGCATGCACGTATGGTGAACCGTTATGTGATGAAGTCATAGAATGATTTATTTATTGTTTGTCTTCCTTATGAGTGGTGGCCGGGGACGAGTGATGGTCTTTTCCTACCAATATATCGCCCTAGGAGCATGCATGTAGTACTTTATTTCGATGACTAATAGATTTTTACAATAAGTATGTGAGTTCTTTATGACTAATGTTGAGTCCATGGATTATACGCACTCTCACCTCTCCGCCATTGCTGGCCTCTCTTGTATCACGCAAATTTCGTCGGTACCATAAACCCACCATATACCTTCCTCAAAACAGCCACCATACCTACCTATTATGGCATTTCCATAGCCATTCCAATATATATTGCCATGCAACTTTCCATCGTTCCGTTTATATGACACGCTCCATCATTGTCATATTGCTTTGCATGATCATGTAGTTGACATCGTATTTGTGGCAAAGCCACCATTCATAATTCTTTCATACATGTCACTCTTGATTCATTGCACATCCCGGTACACCGCCGGAGGCATTCATATAGACTCATATTTCTTTCTAAGTATCGAGTTGTAATTCTTGAGTTGTAAGTAAATAAAAGTGTGATGATCTTTATTAGAGCATTGTCCCTTGTGAGAAAGGATGATGGAGACTATGATTCCCCCACCAGTCGGGATGAGACTCTGGACGGAAAAAAGAGGCCAAAAAAATGAGAGAAGGCCCAAATAAAAAAAGAGAAAAGAGAGAAGGGGCAATGCTACTATCCTTTTACCACACTTGTGCTTCAAAGTAGCACCATGATCTTCATGATAGAGACTCTCCTATGTTGTCACTTTCATATACTAGTGGGAATTTTCATTATAGAACTTGGCTTGTATATTCCAATGATGGGCTTCCTCAAATTGCCCTAGGTCTGCGTGAGCAAGCGAGTTGGATGCACACCCACTTAGTTTTCTTTTTGAGCTTTCATAAACTTATAGCTCTAGTGCATCCGTTGCATGGCAATCCCTACTCACTCACATTGATATGTACTAACGGGCATCTTCATAGCCCGTTGATATGCCTAGTTGATGTGAGACTATCTCCTTCTTTTTGTCTTCTCCACAACCACCTTCTATTCCACCCATAGTGTTATGTCCATGCCTCACGCTCATGTATTTCGTGAAAGTTAAAAAAGTTTGAGAACATCAAAAGTATGAAACAATTGCTTGTCTTGTCATCGGGGTTGTGCATGATTTGAATATTTTGTGTGATGAAGATGGAGCATAGCAAGACTATATGATTTTGAAGGGATAAGCTTTCTTTGGCCATGTTATTTTGAGAAGACATAATTATTTTGTTAGTATGCTTGAAGTATTATTGTTTTTATGTCAATATTAAACTTTTGTTTTGAATCATACGGATCTGAACATTCATGCCACAATAAAGGGAATTACATTGATAAATATGTTAGGTAGCATTTGATACGTCCATTTTGCATCATGCTTTTATATTGATATTTATTGCATTATGGGATGTTATTACACACTATGTCACAATACTTATCCCTATTCTTTCTCATTTTACAAGGTTTGCATGAAGAGGGAGAATGCCGGCAGCTGGAATTCTGGGCTGGAAAAGGAGCAAATATTAGAGACATATTCTGCACAACTCCAAAAGTCCTGAAACCTCACGGGAGCACGTTTCAGAATATATAAAAAATATTGTGTGAAATAAGTACCAGAGGGGGGCCACCCACCATCCACGAGGGTGGGGGCGTGCCCCCTGCCTCGTGGGCCCCCTAGAAGCCCTCTGATGCCCATCTTTGGCTATATGGATTCTTTCGTCCAGGAAAAAAATCATAAACAAGCTCACAGGCCGAAACTCTGCCGCGACGAGGCAGAACCTTGGCGGAACCAATCTAGGGCTCTGGCGGAGCTGTTCTGCTGGGGAAACTTCCCTTTGGGAGGGGGAAATCATCACCATCGTCATCACCATCGATCCTCTCATCGAGAGGGGGTCAATCTCCGTCAACATCTTCACCAGCACCATCTCATCTCAAACCCTAGTTCATCTCTTGTATCCAATCTTTGTCCCAAAGCCTCAGATTGGTACCTGTGGGTTGCTAGTAGTGTTGATTACTCCTTGTAGTTGCTGCTAGTTGGTTTATTCGGTGGAAGATCATATGTTCAGATCCTTTATGCATATTAATACCCCTCTGATTATGAACATGAATATGATTTGTGAGTAGTTACGTTTGTTCCTAAGGACATGGGATAAGTCTTGCTATAAGTAGTCATGTGAATTTGGTATTCGTTCGATATTTTGATGAGATGTATGTTGTCTTTCCTCTAGTGGTGTCATGTGAACGTCGACTACATGACACTTCATCATTGTTTGGGCCTAGGAGAAGGCATTGGGAAGTAATAAGTAGATGATGGGTTGCTAGAGTGACAAAAGCTTAAACCCTAGTTTATGTGTTGCTTCGTAAGGGGCTGATTTGGATCCAAGGAAGGGCAGTACCCAAGCACCAGTCCACCCACATATCAAATTATCAAAGTACCGAACGCGAATCATATGAACATGATGAAAACTAGCTTGATGATAATTCCCATGTGTCCTCAGGAGCGCTTTCCTTTATATAAGAGTTTTTCAGGCTTGTCCTTTGCTACAAAAATGATTGGGCCATCTTGCTGCACCTTATTTACTTTCATTAGTTGTTACCCATTACAAATGATCTTATCACAAAACTATTTGTTACCGATAATTTCAGTGCTTGCAGAGAATACCTTACTGAAAACTGCTTATCATTTCCTTCTGCTCCTCGTTGGGTTTGACACTCTTACTTATCGAAAGGACTACGATAGATCCCCTATACTTGTGGGTCATCAAGACTCTTTTCTGGCGCCGTTGCCGGGGAGTGAAGCACCTTTGGTAGTTGGAATTTGGTAAGGAAAAATTTATATAGTGTGCTGAAATTTATTGTCACTTTTTACTATGGAACATAATCCTTTGAGGGGTTTGTTCGGGGTATCTTCACCCCGACCAGTAGAGCAAAGAGTTGCTCCTCAACTTACTGAACCTACTGAAAATGTTTACTTTGAAATTCCTTCGGGTATAATAGAGAAACTGCTAGCTAATCCTTTCACGGGTGATGGGACATTACATCACGATTTACAACTAATCTATGTGGATGAAGTTTGTGGATTATTTAAGCTTGCAGGTATGCCCGAGGATGTTATCAAGTAGAAGGTCTTCCCTTTATCTTTGAAGGGAAAGTCATTGACATGGTTTAGGCTATGTGATGATATGGGATCATGGAACTAGAACTGATTGAAATTGGAATTTCATCAGAAGTTTTATCCTATGCATCTTGTTCACCGCGATCGTAATTATATATATAATTTCGGACCTCGTGAAGGAGAAAGCATTGCTCAAGCTTGGGGGAGGCTTAAGTCAATGTTATATTCATGCCCCAATCATGAGCTCTCAAGAGAAATTATTATTCAAAATTTTTATGCTCGGCTTTCTCTCAATGATCATTCCATGCTCGATACTTCTTGTACTGGTTCCTTTATGATAAAGACTATTGAATTCAAATGAGATTTATTGGAGAGAATTAAACACAACTCTGAAGATTGGGATCTCAACGAAGTTAAGGAGTCAGGTATAACCCCAAAGTTTGATTGTGTTAAATCTTTTATGGATACCGATGCCTTTTGTGAATTTAGCACTAAGTATGGACTTGACTCTGAGATAGTAGCTTCTTTCTATGAGTCCTTTGCTACTCATGTTGATCTCCTTAAGGAGAAGTGGTTTAAATATAATCCTCCCACTGAAGTAAAAGTAGTTGCACCTATTAAAGTTGAAGAAAATACTATCACTTATAATGATTCTGTTGTTCCTACTACTTATATTGAGAAACCACCTTTCCCAGTTAGAATAAAGGATCATGCTAAAGCTTCAACTGTGGTTCATAAGAGTAATACTAGAACACCTACTCCCTTTTAGCAAATTAAATTTGAACCTAGTGTTGCTATGGTTAAAGATCTCTTGGACGATAATATTGATGGGCATGTTATTTACTTCTGTGATGAAGCTGCTAGAATTGCCAGACCCGATACTAAAAATAAACATAGACCTGTTGTAGGCATGCCTGTTATTTCTGGTAAAGTAGGAGATCATTGCTATCATGGCTTATGTGATATGGGTGCTAGTTCAAGTGCAATACCTCATTCCTTATATAAAGAAATTATGCATGATATTGCACCTGCTGAGATAGAGGAAATTGATGTTACAATTAAGCTTGCCAATAGAGACACTATTTCACCAGTTGGGATTGTTAGAGATGTTGAAGTCTTGTGTGGGAAAGTTAAATATCCTGCTGATTTTCTTGTTCTTGGTTACCCACAAGATAACTTTTGTCCCATTATATTTGGTAGACCTATCGTGGGTTTGTCACGGCAGATGTCCTCGTGAAAGGACTTAGTCGTGGAGCCATCGCTATGGGTTAGCTTAAAGGGGTTAAACCGGACAAGGGACACGAGGGATTTTATACTAGTTCGGCCCCTTCGATGAAGGTAAAAGCCTACGTCTAGTTGTGATTGGTATTGCCAGGGTCTCGATGACCAGGGAGGGAATCCGCTTTGCCTGGCTCTCGAGTTGTTGTCTGTTGTCCCTAAACCGCTGCCGGGTCGTCCCTTTATATACATAGGTTGACGCCCACCGGTTTACAGAGTCCCGAGGCCGGATCATAAACGTGTCCAGCTCGGTCTCTATTCCTTCTAACTTACAATACAAGTTACATGAAAGAGTCGGTTTACATCTACAAGCCTTAACTCGCCTTTGGGCCTTGGGCCTTCGTAAAGCGTCACCATCCTCACGTCTTCATGGGCTTCTATATTCAGGGAGTTAACCCGGCCACTCCTAGCTGGTTTACCTCCAGTAGTCATATCCCCAACATTAGGCCCCATATTGATTTGAACTTGTTCATGTCAATCTTCAATACTTAGAAAAATTCTTGCCCTGGCACCTTCGTATAGATCTGGTATACCGTCGTGACGTCATCCTTTAGATCCGTAGTAAAACGCCATGATGTCATCTATTCATTAAAGCCGAAGATGCCCTTCATTAATGAATATCCAACCATCGAGGCGACATCCTTATTATCCATTTAAGCTCCTCGACTCACGCACTTGTCGCTTATCGGTTTGCCTTATAAATAGGACCAAGGGCCATTCCCTTTTCCCCCTTCGTCTCCTTTGCTTCTTCTTCCTCCTTGCAACGCCTCTGCAACCGAGCGCTGCCACCGCCGAGCTTCACCTCCACCTCTCCATTGGCCGCTGCATCAACCTGGTTGCAACAGAGAGCCTCGGCGTACCTCCGCTGCTTCAATAGCCGTTGTAAGTCCTTTCCTTTCCTCCTTTGTAGATCTGCCTAGGGTTTCCTTGTTCATCGAAGTTCATCGAGGCTCCGGCACTGTTCTTCCCTGTTCCTCCTTAGTCCATGGATAAAAACCTCAATCTTGATATATTCCATGTAATGGCTTATCTTCTTTTACCAAAACTGATCTGGACCTTTGTGAACCGCTTCAGGACCAATCTTTTTAGGTCAAAATCTTTTTGCTTTCCTGTCTTACGGTAGATCCAAAATTTCAATGCAATCTTGTAAAAACTGTTTTACCTTACTTAGTCATTCTTGCCTTAGATCTGTATCCTCTTTATCACACAAGCGGTTTACCTTTGTAAAAGCAATCTATCACATACCATTAGTCCCCTTATGAACCGGAAATCCCTTTATCTCCGTTGTCATACTCCGATTTAACAGTATGCGTATACCTTTGTTCCGTTATTGCTTTGCCATTCATTATTGTATCAGCCTCCGGTTTACGAAGTTTACATACTTGTATATCTTTATTCCGTTGCACCTTATGCACCACCATGAATAAATTGTAAACCGGTATTTCTTTTCAGCTTTTCACTTGCAATGGCCAAATAGTTTTATGCCTGTAACTGGGCTCCCTCCCGGGTTACCGAGGAGCAGCTTAATGGAATGGTCAAAATTGGTACCTTACCAAAAAAGAATGAGATCCGGTGGCGAGTTCCTGGACCGGAGAATCCTCCCACCCCTAAGTAGGGTGAGGTAGTGGTATTTGTTGGTCACATAGGCCGTGGTTTCAAACCGCCCGGGTCAAAGTTTTTTCCGGATGTGCTTGGCAGTTTTCAGCTCCACCCTCAAGATATTGGACCTAACTCGGTATCCAATATATGCAATTTCCAAGTCTTCTGTGAAGTGTACTTACAAGAAGAACCAACTGCTGAGCTGTTCCGGGATTTTTTCCATCTGAATCGGCGCACTAAATTTGTAGACGGACCCAACACTGAACTTGGTGGCGTCTCCATTCAAAAAAGAAAAGAGATTGAATTTCCTCATGCCAAGCTGCACGGTCACCCCAAAGAGTGGAATCAAACTTGGTTCTACTGTAAAGACACCTCCCCTGAAGATGAGAACCCTCTGCTGGGTTATCGTGCCCACCGGCTTTCCAACACTCATCCATTACCGCAACGTCTAAGTGCCCAGGAATGGGCCTCATATGCCCCTCAACTCGCCAAACTCCGAGCCTTTATGGCCAACGGTTTATCAGGTGTCGACTTTGTTCATTGCTGGATATCCTGGAGCATCTTGCCGTTAAGTCGCCGCTCCGGCTTAATGTGTGAGTACACTGGTGAAGTAGAAGACTCCCAACGTCACATCAACATTCAGCTAACCGATGAAGAAGTCACTCAGAGTGTCAAGAAGATTTTGAATGAATCGGAATCTGTCTGCCGCCAAACTGGATTAAACCCCTTTTATACTAAAAACAAACCGCCTGCTGTAAGTATTATCTTCCACTTTACACTTGATATCCTTGTACTGTATAAGCTTTGAATATCCTTTGCCCCTCTTTTAAATAGGGTGATGATCCGTTCTGGAAAAGGAAGCCTTAGGAGAAAGTGACAAAGCCTTCCCGTCCTAAAACAAAAGCCGTCAAGAAAACCTCAAAGCGGAAGGCAGCTGAACGCATCAGTATGGAATTGGATGACGACCCGGATGAACCGGAAGTTGAGGTAGAACTTGATTCACTTGGTTCCCTTTTCATGCATCTCATTGACAATGATACTTATCAGGAGGACGTGGAGGGCAGCCAAGCTGACGATGTAGAGGTAATTACCCTTTCCTCCAGTTCAGACTCTATGCGAACACAAAAAATCCGTCAAGCAGTCCGGAAAGTAAGCTTTTCTCATCCTCTTGCTCATTTGGACCCAACATTTATTTTGAAGACGCAGCAGCACGAGGCTCGCTGCACCACCCCGCATAGCGGCCAAAAGGTCACGTCCGCCAGTTTACCTGACACCCCGGTTCGAAAGCGCTGATCTGAGGTCTCACCCACTTCTGACAATTCTTATCCCAAGGCAGGTTATTTCTGACAACCTCTTAATCCATCCGATTTGAATTATCAGGTGACACCTCCCTCATCCTCTGGTGAGTCAACAGCGGCCCAACTTCCTCCTCTCAAAAATGTAGCTAGGTAAGTACTTGAACCCCTTCTTTGAATGTTTCCATACTTTGTATACTATGCTTAACTTTCGCATCCTTTTCTGTTTTTAGAGCCAAAGCCAGACCCAGCAAAAAGGCTCGGGTGAACAATCCGCCCGAAGACCAGGTGGTTCTTGAACCGGAGCAAACGGTTGAACCGGAACAAACTGTTGAACTGGAAGGTCCCAATCCTAAAGCTACTTTTGATGAACCACCCCCTCAAGATCACAATGTTGATGAACAACCAGAAGTTGACACTGCTGTACCTGATGATGAACCAGCAGATCCAATCCAGGCTGATGATAAGTCTTCTAACCTGGTGGGAGCTACTGACACTCCATCAACTCCAGCAAAGACTGCTGGAGACAAAGAAGGCGATGTTATCATTACCGGTGTGAGCCACAGCTCTCCTGGCCATCCTGTTATTTCGGCGAAACATAGTGCCAAGGAAGAGCGTGCTGCCATGGAAAAAGGCAAATGGAGCACTGACTTGTCAAGCTACGCCCATCTCAGCGCTCAAGAACTCCACTCCAGTTTTCTAAACCGTCTGCACTCAAACCATGATTATGAAACCGGTTTGGTGAACATGATGAAAGAGCGCTATGAGGTATTTTCATCACTTTCCTTTCTTGAATCCAAAGTACGAACATCAACCCAAGTAGCCCCCAAGGGCCGGTTTATGATGACAATCATAAACCGGGACTGTATAATACCTTAACTCTTACAAACTTGTCCTCCATATACCAACTGATCTTTTGAAGTAAATCAGACGTGATCATTATATTCCTGTAATTTTTCGCCTGTGTAGCCCCCAAGGGCCGGTTTATCTTTGCAAGGTAAACCGGGTCTTGAATCAATGCGTCAACTTTGAACAGATGTACATTAGCCCCCAAGTGTTAAGGATAATGCTTGCATTGTACTTGAGACTTGTGAAAAATATGTTGACGATAGATCAAGTAGGCATTAGCCCCCAAGTACAAAGTGCATAACTTGTTATACGCTTGGTACTTCATAACCTGTTTTGATGATATATCTCCCCTTTGTAGGCTGAGCTGAATAAGAAGGATGTTCAAACCACAGACCTTCATGAGAATGTCAAATCACAGCAAGCAGAAGCTTCCAAAGCCAATGAGGAATTAACAAATGCCCTATCAGCCATGGAAAGGCTGAAAGAGACCTTCAACAAGGAGCCTGCTGACTGGGAAACAGAAAAGGCCAGTTTGACAACAAAGGCCGAGGACGCAGAGGCAGCCCTGAAACCGATGGTGGAAGAACTGACTGGCTTAAAGCGGCAGATTAACGCCATGACTTCTGCTATGTTTGGTAAGTGCCCTGAGGGAGTCCTGGATTAGGGGGTGTCCGGATAGCCGGACTATACCTTCGGTCGGACTCCTGGACTATGAAGATACAAGATTGAAGACTTCGTCCCATGTCCGGAAGGGACTTTCCTTGGCGTGGAAGGCAAGCTTGGCGGTACGGATATGTAGATCTCCTACCATTGTAATCGACTCTGTGTAACCCTAGCCCTCTCTGGTGTCTATATAAACCGGAGGGTTTTAGTCCGTAGGAACAACAATCATACCATAGGCTAGCTTCTAGGGTTTAGCCTCCTTGATCTCGTGGTAGATCTTCTCTTGTACTACCCATATCATCAATATTAATCAAGCAGGACGTAGGGTTTTACCTCCATCGAGAGGGCCCGAACCTGGGTAAAAACATCGTGTCCCCGGTCTCCTGTTACCATCCGCCTAGATGCACAGTTCGGGACCCCCTACCCGAGATCCGCCGGTTTTGACATCGACATTGGTGCTTTCATTGAGAGTTCCTCTGTGCCATCGCCATCAGGAAGGATGCCTCATCCCGTCTTTGAAGACGGCACCGTTGCTAAGGGAGCTTTGGCTGTCGGCCAAACTCTCCGGCTAGGTGGTTTCCTTATGACCGCCTGTTCAGCAGCTGCGTCGATGATGACCTCTCGAGTCATCGAAAGCAATCTTCATGTCAGCTTGGAATTCGTCGAGAAGCTAGATCCAATGGAGCTCTCTTCCCTAAACGAGCTCTTGGATCGCATCGCCGCCCTGGGAGTCGCTATGGATTACGACCAGATTGGGCCTAAACCCGATCTGAGAGAGATTAACTCTCCCCAGGTCACCCATCACGTTGCCGTGGTAGAGGGACAGTGAGGCGACCCTTCATCTATCTTAAGGACTAGCTATGTCCGGATTCCCGGTCCCTCCAAGCCGGATACACGCGGAGGGGAGGACATCACTCAAGACCTGAACTTAAAGTCAGGCGACGGGCTAGATTCATTGGACAGCATCCAAGAATCCAAACTTCCGAGTTCGGAAACTCCTGGGCCCCTGGGTCTCAGATTGGGTGAGGTTTCGGATTTGATTCCACCCACCCACCCGTACATAAGCAATCTATCCCAAATTAGGCAAGAGCCCGAAGAAACAGTACATCATTGCTGGGCCAGATTCCTCTTGGTTATAAACAAGATAAAGGACTGCCGCGAGGAAGACGCAATTTCATTCTTCTGCAATAATTGCACGGACAAGGGAATCCTCAACGCCATAAGTCGCCGTGATATTACACGCTTCGCTGACTTGGCGTCCATAGTTCGAAAGTACTGTGCGATGGAAAGCGCCTGGAAAACCGAAATAAAATTTTGGGACAATCCGGCCCTGAATACAAACCCAGTCCGAAATAAAAGGGTGCATCATCGCCAGACATCCAGGTTCAATACCAAAAAGCAAAAGCCCTCTACAGGGCACGGAACCGTACTGGAAGGATGGCTTAATGGACCCTGTAAAATTCATAGTGCAGAGGGCGCCACACCAACTCACAGCCTTAGAGCATGTTGGATACTCCGGCAGGTTGCAAAAATTGGCGAAGATCTTCTAATTCCAGAAGCCATAGAAAGCCACCCCACAGACACCAGTACGGTATTAACAGTCTTCGAGACTTTCGCATCAAATAATATGCGAAAAAGAACACTCCGCAGCCTTGCCGAAGTCTACCAAGTAGCAACAATAAACCCATGGAGTGACACGACTATTACTTTTAACGCCAGTGATGAACCTAAATTCCGAACAGCCCGAGCACCAGCCGCATTGGTCCTCAGTACAATAGTGGACGGCTTTCGTCTTACCAAGGTACTCATGGATGGCGGCAGCGAATTGAACCTCATTTATGAGGAAACCCTTCAAAAAATGGAAATAGACTGGAACCGCATTGAGCAAAGCAGCACAACCTTTAGAGGAATAATCCCTAGTCGGGAAGTGCGCTGTACAGGAAAAATCACACTAGATGTGGTGTTCGGCACGCCGGATAATTACAGGTCCGAAGAGGTCACGTTCCAAGTGGCCCCATTCAGTAGCGGATATCACGCTCTGCTAGGGCGGGAAGCGTTTACAATCTTCCAAGCAATACCCCATTACGGGTACATGAAGCTCAAGATGCCCGGGCCTAATGGAATCATCACTCTCGCTAGTGATCCGGACATAGCACTCCGCGCCGAAAATAAGACAGCCGCACTGGCCCTCGAGGCGCTATCCAAAGCCCTAGCGGCTGAGGAACTGACTGCGCTGCGCTCCACAGTGAATAGGGACGATGTGATACTCGACAAAAGATCCAAGTCCACCTCCTTTAAACTGGCGGACGAAATAGTCAAATTCCAGGTCCATCCAACGGACCCCAATAAAACAGCTTCCATCGGGGCACAGTTAAACCCTGATGTAGACACCGCACTGCGAGAGTTCCTATGAGAGAACTGGGACATTTTTGCCTGGCACCCTTCAGACATGCCAGGAATCCCACGCAGGCTGGCCGAACACAACTTAAATATCCTAAAAGGATTCAAGCCAGTCAAATAGGCTCTTTCGGCGTTTTTCCGAACCTATGAGACAGGCCATGGGAGAGGAACTAGCCAAGCTATTGGAGGCCGGATTCATCAAAGATATACAACACCCGGACTGGCTAGCAAACCTGGTGATGGTACCAAAGAAGGACAAATCCTGGCGCCTGTGCGTTGATTTTAAAGACCTTAACAAGGCTTGCCCAAAGGATCCCTTCCCTCTCCCCCGCATCGATCAAATTATCGACGCTACCGCAGGACACGATTTGTTGTGTTTCCTCGACGCATACTCCAGCTACCATCAAATAAAGATGGCAGAGTCAGACCAAGCCACAACGGCATTCATCACACCATACGACCCATTCTGCTTCAACACAATGCCCTTCGGGCTCAAAGACACCGGCGCAACATACCAGCGCATGATTCAGACATGTCTGGCAAACCAGATCGGCAAAACAGTGGAGGCATACATAGATGATGTGGTTGTTAAAACAAGACATGTCGAATCTCTAGTAGACGACTTGAGGCTAAGATTCGATAACCTCCGAACATACGACATCAAGCTCAACCCGGAAAAATGCGTTTTTGGTGTTCCATCCGGAAAGCTCTTGGGCTTCATTGTATCCAGTAGAGGAATTGAAGCAAATCCAGCCAAGATCCGAGCTCTGTCACAATTGGATATCCCGAAGGACCTCAAACAAATACAAAAATTAACCGGATGCGTGGCGGCTCTAAACCGCTTTATCTCCCGCTTGGGAGAAAAGGCCCTACCCCTTTACCGCCTCCTTCGGTGCACCGAACACTTCGAGTGGACGGATGCAGCCACAGCCGGACTCGACGAAATAAAAGCCATCTTGGCAACAAACCCAGTCCTGGCCGCGCCAAACATTGGCGAACCAATGCTATTATACATTGCAGCAACCCATCAGGTCGTAAGCGCAGTGCTCGTTGTCGAACGAAAAATGGACGGACACAAATTCCCCCTTCAAAAGCCGGCCTACTATGTGTCCATTGTCCTTACTCCGTGCAAGTCACGGTACCCGCATTATCAAAAGATTGCGTACGCGGTATTTATGGCTTCCCGGAAGCTGCGACACTACTTTCAAGAGTGTTCAGTTGTAGTAGCCTCGGAAGTGCCACTTAATGATATTATAAACAACCGCGACGCGACGGGCCGGATTGCAAAATGGGCCATTGAGCTCCTCCCGTTCGATATAACTTACAAGCCACGGCGAGCTATCAAGTCGCAAGTTTTGGCCGACTTCGTCGCAGAATGGACGGTGGCTGAACTCCCTAAAGAGTACGACACATATTCAAACTGGGTCATGCACTTCGACGGCTCCAAAATGTTGGCCGGTCTAGGGGCTGGCATCATTTTGACATCCCCCACAGGAGACACAGTTCAATACGTACTCCAGATAATGTACACAAACTCCAACAATGCAGCCGAATATGAGGCCCTTTTACATGGTCTCCGGATGGCAGTATCCATGGGCATTCAACGCCTAGAGGTGTGCGGGGACTTGAACCTCGCAATATCCCAAATAAATGGAGACTTTGATGCCAAGGATCCAAAAATGGCAGCTTATCACAACGCCGTCCTAAAAATGTCAGCTCGGTTCGAAGGGCTCGAATTTCACCATATAGCCCAAGAAAATAATCAGGCGGCAGATGTCCTGGCAAGCATCGGCGCAAAATGCGATGTAGTCCCCCCAACATCTTCTTGGAAAGGCTGTTCAAGCCATCCGTAGTATGGGAAGGGTAACCCGGCAATAACAGCCCGGACCCAATCGCACTGCCCGACACCGAACACTCTGACATAATTGGAGGCTCTGCCAATGAAATAACACCTTCAGCCCACGTAATAATGGCCGTCATCGCCCCGTGGACAGAACCATTC
Organism: Triticum aestivum; assembly: GCF_018294505.1. NCBI lineage: Eukaryota > Viridiplantae > Streptophyta > Magnoliopsida > Poales > Poaceae > Triticum > Triticum aestivum. The sequence continues at coordinate 509,312,781 of NC_057806.1, read as the reverse complement.
CTCGCCTACCTTACTAGGCAGGAACTCCCCGAGGACCAAAATGAGGCACGCTGCATAGTGCGGTGATCTAAATCCTATAAAGTCCATGAGGGAGAGCTTTATAAGAAAAGCACTACCAGAGTCCTTCAAAGGTGCATCTCCGAAGAGGAAGGGCGGAACCTCCTGGCTGAAATTCATGCCGGACTCGGCGGTCATCACGCTGCAGCTCGGTCCCTTGTAAGCAAGGCCTTTCTTACATGCTTTTATTGGCCGATGGCCCGGGCAGACGCCCAGGACTTAGTCCAATGATGCGTCGGTTGCCAGCTTTTTGCAAACCAAAGCCATATGCCACCCACCACCCTCCAAACTATCCCCATCACTTGGCCCTTTGCGGTCTGGGGGCTTGACATGGTCGGACCCCTTAAAGGCGGAACCCATAAGAAAAAAAAATACTTACTGGTCATGGTGGATAAGTTCACCAAATGGATAGAAGCCAAGCCGGTTAAGACGGCCGAATCCGGACCGGTGATAGACATTATATCCGGGGTTGTACACCGTTACAGCGTCCCCCACAGCATCATTACTGATAACGACACGAACTTTACAGCCGACGAGGTAAAACTCTAGTGCAAAAACATGGGCATCAAGCTCGATTATGCTTCCGTCTATCACCCACAAACTAACGGCCGGGTCGAACATGCAAATGGTCTTATCATGAGCGGCATCAAACCTAGATTAGTGCGCTCCCTTAAGGAATCTAATACGCACTGGGTAGAGGAGCTCGACTCCGTACTCTGGGGGCTGCGAACCACGCCGAATCGCACCACCGGATACACACCATTCTTCATGGTGTACAGCACAGAGGCAGTTTTGCCCTGCGACATAATTCATGACTCACCTCGAGTGCGCATGTACGAAGAAAGAGAAGCCGAGCTTGATCGGCAGGACAGTTTGGACGCCTTGGAGGAAGAGCATGACGTGGCAAAAGCTCGTTCCACATTCTATCAACAGCAGGCTCGAAGATACCAAAGCAGAGAAGTACGGGCCAAAAATTACAATGTTGGCGAATTAGTTCTACACCTGCCGGACAAGAAAAAGGACAAACTCAAGCCCAAGTGGGAAGGTCCCTTCATAATTGACCAAGTCCTGACTGGTGGAGCGTACCGCCTGCGAGATGCATCAGATAACCGACTCGAGCCGAACCCATGGAACACAGCCCGTCTCCGAAGATTCTATGCCTAGCGCCAGACTCTGTGTTCGTCTCCTTCCCCTGTCCATTTTTTATATACTTTTTGTCTTACATCTCTCTCCCTCTCTCTCTCTCTCTCTTATAGCCTTTAAAGGCTCATAAAGTGACGCGCTATCTGCGCTCATTAAACCTGGGGGCTTCTTTAAACAGAAGCTTATTTATACGGGCTTCATGCCCAACACATGTGTCACACTTCCGCATGTACCTTTTATTCACCATTACATGCATCGATATGACTTAAGTTTTGGCCAAGCTGGGTTGCCTGGCTCCTGTGCTTACCCCTACGTTCCCGATTGTTCGGCTAGGTGGTAAAGGGAGAACCTCTGCGATTGTTACTGCCGGGTCAGCCGGATGTGTACTCAGACTGGGTGAAGCCGAAAGCTAGCGTTCTTAAGGGAATATTCGGTTGGTGAACTAAAGATGATCTTTTTTTCACTTATTTATCTAGACGCCCCCAGCTGTTTTTCCCGCGTCTCTTTTCGCAGAATGGACATGCACTTTAGGGCATGCCTGCCAGGGAAAGGAACCCCTAACGGAACTATTCTCCCTGCAAGATGTTTCTTACTAACCATGTAATATAACATAACTAGTTGGGCACTTATCTGTTCAAGCACTAATGACCCCTACGCCTGGTCTCCATGCATACCCCGGTTCTTATATAACCGCGAGGGTATTCGGACACACTCCGGACCGTCAGGTCCCGAGGTTGAAGCGAAAAGGTCGGCCATGACAAACGATCTACAATCCGGCTAGAAGGCATTACACATGTCAATTAAAATTACATAGTCAATCTGATTGATTGTATTCCTCTTCAATACCATCTAACAGGCTGTCTAGCTTACAGTCCTGTTGGGAATACTTTGCGGCCAATTCTACTTGGCCGTATACTAAGCTCACAGGGATCTCCTTCCCATCGGGCCCCACGGGTCCGACCTCGGCCATGTGGTTTGGGTCAGCCTTCGTGTACCACGTCTTCACCATGGCCCAGGCCTCCCTGGCGCCTTGACGACAGGCCGACATCTTCCACAATCGGAAGCGCCGCCGCGCTCCCTTCAGCTTCTCTACAAGCTCTCCAAGGCCTTCGGGCATGGAGACAGATGGCCACAAGCCCTGGGCGACACCTTGCATCACCTACTGAACTCGCTCGTGCAGTTGTGAGAGCTCGGGAAGAAGGTCACACGTAGAACCGGGCATTTCCTCTGCAGGACGACCTATTAGCATACCTACAGACATTACTCTGTTAGTCGACTTCCTCGCCGAACTCTTTTTTCAAAGTTCATTTAAGAACTTACTAAATATGTCACGTCGAAGCCGCTGATTCTCCTTAACGGAGTCCAACAGCTAGGCACAAACAACCTTCAGTTCAACGCCCATCTTGGTGTTGGCATCTTGGAGATCGTTCTTCTCCCGCCTCACCTTTGTCAGCACACTCTCACCAGCCTTCAGCTGGCGTAGGAGTTGTTGCTTTTCCGAATTTAATCTGGCGCCATCTGCAATTTCATTTGTCAGATTTGCACCCACGCCGCACTTCGCAAAATACTTATCTTTCGAAGCGTATATTACCAGAGGGGGTCTCCTTGGGCTCCCCTGTCACGGCTAGTGCGGCCTCAAGTTGGGCTTTGCACTCTTCCAGCTCCTGGGACAGTAGGGTATTCTTTTCTGTAAGAACCTGCATAACAAATGATCCTTAAATTAGTTATTCTAACTGTTTCAAGTCTCGGGGGCTACTGGTATATATATAATTACCAAAATTTTCTTACCCGTATGTCTTTTACATATTGCTCCGTGGCTCTGGCTAGACCATTTTGAGCGGCACGGAGGTACGCATCTCCCGAATTGAAGGCATCCAATGCCTCTTGGGAGAAACAAGCGTCGCAAAGAACTGTCTGGCGACGCCTGTGGTTCATGGCACTCTCCACCTCAGAATTGGTGGCAGACAGCCTGTCCGCATCCTCTGTCGGAGGAGCGTCCGGTGTGTGCCTTGTGTTCACCTCTGCTTCCGGACCAGGCTTTGGAGCCTGGCTGGTGGAGGCGCGATTGGCAACCTCTCCGGATATAGTCCGGCGAGGTCTCTTCGTCCTGAAGAGAGCACGAGCATTAATATGCCTTGAAGGAATAACACCTGGGAATAAGATGGCGCGCTATACCTTTGCGCCGGCGTCTCAGTCCAGACCGCACTTCTTTTCAGCCCGCGGGGCCTTGCCGCCCCTCGTTGGCTACTCGCCGCAGGCTCGGCCTCCCGTCTCAAGGACCTCCCCTGCAAAACACGGTTGTCATACGGCAATCGAAAACACGCGAGGATAGATCCCTTTTCAAAGTGCTAGGACTTCGGTCTCAGTTACCTGTGAGGCTGGGAGTAGCCCTGGGTAATCGGCCGTAATGGCCACCAAGGCGTTGTCCTTGCTCAATTGATGAAACACCCCATCAATCAGCTCCACAGATAAGTCCGGATCCTCTTTAGAGTCCGGGTCGAGGGACCGCCCCGAATCCTCGGGTTGTGGAGGAGAGCTGTTTATTTCTTTAACAGCCTGGCACAGTTCCTGCGTTGAAGTCGTTAGACTGAATATGTAACGATGGGAATATAAAACGGATGGGCAAGTAAAAGTGTCCACTTACCCAACTTGGGGGATTGTACATAGAAAATCCACCCTGTGGGTTGATGCGGAGAAATTCCTCCTCTTCTCCCTTGTACAAAGCGGACAAGATCTTTATTAAAGCGGCAGCCAAATCCGGCCCCTTACGGCCGTGGCGGGTGGCGTCGTCCTCCCCGTTGAAGTCCCACATGGGGTGGCCTCTATACTGAAGTGGCTGCACCCCTCGCATGATGCATGCGGCCATGACCCCGATCATGGTCAGTCCGGAATGAGCTAACAATCTTATCCGGCCCATCAGGTAAAGAACGTCCTTGTCGCTTTCCCTCTAAGGGCTCCGTGGACGCCAGCTTAGGCGCTTCTTTAGGGGAGCACTGTCAAACTCAGGGAGGCCGATCCGGACAGGATCCGGCAGCAAGACGTCCTCTATATAAAACCATTCCGAAGGCCAGTCCTCGGATGCCTTCTTTGGGGTTCCGGATAGATATCCGGTCCCGGCGATGCGCCACACTTCAGCTCTGCCCACTTGATATATTGACCCCTTCTGATAACGGGGCACAAGGCAGAATAGCCTTTTCCACAGTGCGAAATGAGCCTCGCAGCCCAAAAACAGCTCGCAAAGGTCTACGAAGCCCGCGATATGCAATATGGAGGCAGGCGTGAGGTTGTGCAGCTGGAGGCCATAGAACTCCAGGAGCCCCCGGAGAAACGGATGAATTGGAAATCCGAGCCCTGTTATTAAGTAAGGGACAAGGCATACCCGCTCTCCTTTGGAGGGATTGGGGGCGCTCTTCGCTTGCTCTCTGCCATTACAGGTGGCAAGTCCGGCTCGAACCGGGACCATATAGGCCAGGGGGAGAAATCCCTTGGTCTGGAGCGTCACTAGCTTGCTGCGCGGGATGGAGCATCTCTCCCAATCTCCAGGATGAGGGCTGGAAGGGCGAGAGGAGGAGCTGCGGCAGCCGACCATGATAGAATGGACCTCTGTCAGATACGCTCTGATGAATACTCGCGGAGGGGAGAAGGTGTGGTTTGGATCTAAATCCTCGTCCCCTTAAATAGGCGGCTCATTCACGCGGCTAGGGGTGTAAATATAAAAACACCCTGACTTTTCGTATTCGTTTGACACGTGGAAGACGGCCATTATTGGGCGTAGAAGCCAAGGAGCGCTACATTTACAAGAAACCGGACATTATTCAACAGGTACAAGGAATCTGGAGGAGGACCCGCCTTGCAATGCCGAAGACAATTTGTGCGCCGGACTCGTCGCCATTGAAGCCCGGTTCGGGGGCTACTAAGGTAGTCCTGGATTAGGGGGTGTCCGGATAGCGGACTATACCTTCCGCCAGACTCCTGGACTATGAAGATACAAGATTGAAGACTTCATCCCATGTCCAGAAGGGACTTTCCTTGGCGTGGAAGGCAAGCTTGGCGGTGCGGATATGTAGATCTCCTACCATTGTAACCGACTCTGTGTAACCCTAGCCCTCTCCAGTGTCTATATAAGCCGGAGGGTTTTAGTCCGTAGGAACAACAATCATACCATAGGCTAGCTTCTAGGGTTTAGCCTCCTTGATCTCGTGGTAGATCTTCTCTTGTACTACCCATATCATCAATATTAATCAAGCAGGACATAGGGTTTACCTCCATCGAGAGGGCCCGAACCTGGGTAAAAACATCGTGTCCCCGGTCTCCTGTTACCATCCGCCTAGACGCACAGTTCGGGACCCCCTACCCGAGATCCGCCGGTTTTGACACCGACATGCCCTCTCGTGCAATTCGTCTAATTCATAAGATCTTATCAATGGACGGTTTACTAATGCCGAACCATGACAGGGACCCGCATTTCTCATCTGGGCTCTGACATGCGGATGAAACTTAAAGCGGCCTAAACCTTGATAGAACAGTTGTTCTCTGTATCCTAGCGTGCCATTTGCACTGCAGCCTATAACAAGCCTGCGCCATCATTGATAAAGGAAACAATTGAAAAGCTGGCGATGCTACCTGCCCAGATCAACGAACTAAAGAGATCAGCCACAAGATCAGGAGCGCTGACCGCGCTAATCCGGGCCAAGGCATGGATTCCGGGTCTTGAACCGGCATATATCATCAAAGGGTATCCTAGCGTGAAAGAAGACGACTCAGACTTCAATAATGACGATCTGCGAAGGCTGACAAAGGAGATGCGGCCAATAGCAAGCAAACTGACGGAGGACACAGATTTATCTCATTTCCAACCGGTTTATGATGCTGAGGGAAAAAGACAGCCTGCATTGATCCATGCTGTTGAACATCTTGTGCCACCAATCCGTAAGCACACTTACGCTCCTGACATTGACCCCTCCAATCTTATCCATGAAGAGGCCGTTTTCAAGCCTTAACTGGAATCGATTGGTCAACGGTTGATTTCCAGCGTCTGGGGAGGGATGAAGAGGATGTGACTGTGCAAGATGACCCTCAATCGTCAAGTCGTCCCGATGAAGAATCTTAAACCGGTGGTAGGTTTACCAGTTGCAGTCTTCCACTCCTTGAAAACAATTATTCAATTTGGGCTGTTTAAAGCGCCTTGTAATAGGATAGCATGAACACCTTTGTTTGCCATGCCATCGAGCATGTTTGTGTTGCTTGATACCTGAAAACTTGTTCTGCCTGAAGATCTATTTATGCATAGTCCATTATGAGTTGTGTTCCTACATATAAGAACTTGAAAATATCCTAGTGGTTTACCACTGGACGGGTCATGATGCCCAAAAATATATACATAACTTGGATTGATAACCAAGATTTGTATTAAGCAGATAAAATAGATGATATCTCTGACATACCTCATTGGCTGACCAACTGCTAGAAAGGGTTAAAAACACCAATCCGGAGTGTTGATGACTCCTTGTCCTTTTGCCGGTTCATATAAAAACCATACCGCTATGATAGCTGCTAATTTTTTCATATAAGGCTGGTGACATCTAGTCAAAACCAGACCAGAGTAACATACTACCGGTTTAAAACTGATCATGTACTAATAACTAAGCGTTGAAAGTCATGCCGGTTTGTAATGAACACCGGTTTATCAGAAAATATTCATAAATCCCTTATCAAAAGATATAAAAAACAACAAATCAAAAAGAAATATACAAGGCTTTTCATGGGCTGCTAGGCCGTTGAGTTAAACCATTTTGCAAAGCCTTTTAAGATGGACCTCAATCTTTAACCAATCACCATTTTAACTTTGACAAGTTTAGGGTCCATGGGATTGACTTGTCAAACGTTCGATGGGTCATACCAGGTTTACCTGGATGGAGTGGCTTACTTAAAGAGGTAGGATAACCCGGGGTTTTAGGTGAATACACCTGGCTTCCAAGCCTGGCTTGATAGCCTATTACAAGGGTGCAAGCTCGTTGTTCTTTGAGAAGCAAGGAGCCCCCAGGTAATATTTGAGCGGTGCTCAGTGGTTACCTATGTTTGAGTTGTGCATTGATGCTACAGACTCTCTTTGGTTCCACATAATTTCCTTTTGGCTTGAAGCCTATCAAGAGGAGTAGCTATGGTGTGAAAACAACCAAGCCCCCTAGTGATATCCCTTTTTGGTTTTAAACCGATCAAGAGGTGTAGCTATGGTTCGGATACGACCAAGCCCCCCTAGTGACTTTCTTTATATCTGTGTGGCCTTATGAGCCGGGTTAATAAAACTCCGCTTTATCAATAGAAACCCCCTTTGAAACCACACATGATGTAAAGAAGGAACAGAGACCCCGCTTTAGCCGAGTCTCCGGTTTATTATATAATATATACATTGTCATAAGTATGTACATAAGAAGAGCCTCTGGCTCAAGTATAGTAAGGCCGAAGAAGGGCTATATTCCACGGCCGCTTGGTCTCCTCCTCCGATTTATATGAGTATTTGTGCTCTCGAACATCAATGAGGTAGTATGACCCGTTGTGCAGATTTTTGCTGACCAGAAAAGGTCCTTCCCAAGGTGGGGATAACTTGTGCATATCAGTCTGATCCTGGATGAGCCGGAGCACCAGATCGCCTTCTTGAAAAGTTCTGGTCTTAACCCGGCGGATGTGATAACATCGGAGATCTTGTTGATAAATCACCGAACATGCTGCCGCTAAATCACGCTTCTCATCTAACAGGTCCAGTGAGTCCTGACGTGCTTTCTCATTCTCAGCTTCAACATAAGCCATCACACGGGGTGAATCATGACGGATGTCACTAGGGAGAACCTCCTCCGCTCCGTAAACCATGAAGAAAGGTGTGTAACCCGTAGATCTATTAGGTGTGGTGTTGATACTCCATAACACAGAAGGTAACTCCTCCACCCAACAATCTGGTGTCCGCTTTAAAGGAACCATAAGCCTGGGTTTAATACCTCTCAAAATTTCTTGATTTGCCCTCTCTGCTTGACCATTAGACTGGGGGTGAGCCACTGATGCTACATCAAGCCGGATGTGCTCACGTTGGCAAAATTCCTCCATCTCACCCTTTGACAGATTAGTACCATTATCAGTTATAATACTGTGTGGGAAACCAAACCGGAATATCACCTTTTTGATGAATTGAACCGCCCTGGCTGCATCACACTTACTGACTGGCTCTGCTTCTACCCATTTGGTAAACTTGTCAAGTGCCACTAACAGGTGGGTCTTTTTGTCCTTGGATCTCTTAAAGGGTCCAATCATATAGAGCCCCCACGTTGCAAACGGCCAAGTGATTGGAATCATTCTCAACTCCTGAGCCGGAACATGAGCACGGCATGCAAATTTTTTACAACCGTCACACCTTTTGACTAAATCCTCATCATCAGCATGAGGTGTCAACCAATACAAACCGTGACGAAAAGCCTTAGCTACCAAGGATTTTGAACCGGCGTGGTGACCACAATCTGCTTCGTGGATTTCTCTCAAAATCTCACAACCCTCTTGAGGAGACACACAACGCTGAATTGCTCCTGTGATGCTGTAACGATGTAACTCCCCATTGATTATGGTCATTGACTTGGAACGCCGGATTATCTGCCGGGCCAAAGTTTTGTCCTCCGGTAACTTGCCCCGGTTCATGTAAGCCAAGTACGGGACTGTCCAATCCGGTATAACATGCAAAGCTGCCACCAATTGGGCCTCTGGGTCAGGAATAGCCAACTCTTCCTCTGTGGGTATCTTGACCGACGGATTATGCAGTACGTCGAGGAAGACATTAGGTGGCACCGGTTTACGCTCAGAGCCTAGGTGACTTAAAGCGTCCGCCGCTTCATTCTTTCGCTGGTCTATATGGTCTACTTGATAACCCTTGAAATGACCAGCCACTATGTCCACCTCTAATCAATATGCAGCCATGAGTGGGTCCTTAGAATCCCAAGTGCCAGATACCTGTTGGGCCACCAGGTCCGAGTCACCGAAGCACTTAACCCGGCTTAAGTTCATCTCCTTATCCATCCGAAGACCGTGGAGTAAGGCCTCATAGTCAGCTGCATTGTTAGTACAAGGGAACATTAAGCGAAGAACATAACAAAATTTGTCACCTCGTGGGGAGGTTAATATGACTCCAGCCCCGGAGCCCTCCAATTGCCTAGACCCATTGAAGTGAATAGTCCAATAAGTGTTATCTGGCTTTTCCTCTGGTGCCCGCAACTCTGTCCAATCATTGATGAAGTCCATGAGTGCTTGAGATTTGATTGCTGTGCGAGGTGTGTACTTGAGCCCGTGAGGTCCCAGCTCAATAGCCCACTTGGCAATCCGGCCAGTTGCTTCTCTGTTTTGAATTATATCTCCCAGAGGGGCTGAACTGACCACTGTGATAGGATGACCCTGAAAATAATGTTTGAGCTTCCGGCTTGCCATATACACCCCATACACCAGCTTCTGCCAATGCGGATACCTCTGCTTTGATTCGATAAGCACCTCACTGATATAATAAACCGGTCGTTGAACCGGATATTCCTTTCTAGCCTCCTTGCGCTCCACAACAATAGCCACACTAATAGTCCTGGCATTAGCAGCCACATATAGCAGTAAAGGCTCTTTATCGATCGGATCCGCAAGCACAGGTGGTTCAGCTAACTGCCTCTTCATATCCTCAAACGCTTTATCAGCCGCATCGCTCCAGACAAAGTCATTCATTTTATTTAACATCTGATATAAAGGGATAGCCTTCTCCCCTAGACGACTGATAAACCGGCTCAAAGCCGCAATACGGCCCGCCAGACGCTGAACGTCATTGATACATGCCGGTTTAGCCAAAGAGGTGATAGTTGTGATCTTCTCTGGATTAGCTTCAATGCCCCTGTTAGACACCAGAAAACACAAGAGCTTGCCTGCCGGAACACCAAAGACACATTTGTCTGGATTAAGCATCATCTTATAAACCCGAAGGTTGTCAAAGGTTTCTCTCAAGTCATCTAGCAATGTTTCCTCCTTCCTAGACTTTACCACAATATCATCCACATATGCGTGAACATTGCACCCAATCTGCTTATGAAGACAATTCTGAACACAATGTTGATAAGTCGCCTGGGCACTCTTGAGCCCAAAGGGCATGGAGACATAGCAGAAGGCTCCAAAGGGAGTTATAAAAGCTGTCTTCTCCTGGCCCCTAACTGCCATTTTGATCTGATGATAACCAGAATAAGCGTCCAAAAAACACAAACGGTCACAACCTGCCGTAGCATCAATAATCTGATCAATACGAGGGGGGGGGGGGCAGAGGGATCTGCTGGGCAAGCCTTGTTCAAATCTATGTAGGCCACACACATACGCCAAGTGCCATTTTTCCTAAGAACTAGCACCGGATTAGCCAACCACTCTGGGTGAAAGACCTCCACGATAAACCCTGCGGCCAACAGCCTAGCTACCTCCTCACCGATAGCCTTACGCCTTTCTTCGTTGAAGCGGGAGAGAAACTGTCTGACCGGTTTAAACTTAGGATCTATATTAAGTGTGTGCTCAGCGAGTTCCCTCGGTACACCTGCATGTCAGAAGGCTTCCATGCAAAGATGTCCCCGTTCTCACGGATGAACTCGATGAGCGCGCTTTCCTATTTGGGATCCAGGTTAGCGCTGATGCTAAACTGCTTGGATGAATCGCCAGGAACAAAATCAACCATCTTAGTGTCTATGGCCGTTTTAAACTTCAACGCCAGATCGTGCTCCATAGTTGGCTTTTCCAAAGAAGTCATGTCTGCTGGATCAACCTTGTCTTTATAAAACTTCAGCTCTTCTGTGGCACAAACCGACTCAGCGTAAGCTGCATCACCTTCCTCACACTCCAAAGCAATCTTCCTGCTCCCATGTACTGTGATGGTCCCCTTATGACCCGGCATCTTAAGCTGCAGATAAACATAACACGGCCTCGCCATGAACTTGGCATAAGCCGGTCGCCCAAACAGGGCGTGATACAGACTCTTGATTTTCACCACCTCAAAAGTCAATGTTTCTGACCTTGAATCATGATCACCTCCGAAGGCCACCTCTAGGGCTATCTTGCCCACTAGACACGTAGACTTACCGGGCACCACACCATGAAAAACGGTGTTCGACGGTTTAAGATTCTTATCTGTCAACCCCATACGGCGGAAGGTATCATAGTAAAGAATGTTGATACTACTTCCACCATCCATGAGCACTTGGTGAACTTATACCCCCCAGCTTGAGGTGCCACCACTAAGGCCAGATGACCCGGATTATCAACCCGGGGTGGGTGATCCTCTCGACTCCATAAAATGGGCTGCTCAGACCAGCGCAGATACCGAGGCAACGCCGATTCAACAGAGTTCACGGCCCTCTTGTGAAGTTTTTGATCACGCTTGCACAAGCTAGTGGTGAAGACATGATACTGCCCACTATTCAACTGCTTCAGATTGCTCTAATAACCCGACTGCTGCTGCTGTTGATTCCCCTGATGGTTATAACCTCCCTGATTGCCCTGGTTCCCTTGATTGCTATGTTCGGTTTGATTGCCTTAAAATCCTGAACCAGAGCTACTGCCTCCGTAACCCGACCCATGAAAACCACCTCCTGAACCGCCTGGCGGGCCATTGTCGTATTGAAACATATTGGAGTTCTTGAACTCTCGCATGATGTAACAATCCTGCCAAAGATGTGAAGCTGGCCTCTCTTTCGATCCATGCTTTGGACAAGGTTGATTTAACAGGCGCTCTAGATTGGGGCCTAACCCTCCGCCCCTCTGGGGCTGTTTGCCCTTATGACGCTGACCGTTATCCTGAGCATTGGTGTTAGCCACAAAGTCCAAACTATTGTCTGCTTTGCGCTTACCATTGTTCCCATGACCTGCTGGGTTATACTGCTGTCCCTTGGTGTTGCCGTTCTTCTTCCCTTTCCCCAGTTTTTCCTCCTCTGAGTCAGGGTCTTTGGTACTATCTGAATCGGCATATTTAACCAAAGCGGCCATAAGTGTTGACATGTCATTGCAGTGACGTTTGAGCCTTCCTAACTTCAGTTTTAATGGTAGAAACCGGCAATTGCCCTCCAATGTTAACACTGCTATATCCGCGTTGATACGATCCGACTAATGCAGAATAGCTGAGACCCGCTTCACCCAATGGGTTGTGGACTCCCCATCCTCTTGAACACAAGTGGCCAGGTCCACAATCGACATAGGTTGCTTACAAGTATCTTTAAAAATTCTGGATAAATCGGTGTTTTAACTCAGCCCATGATCCGACAGAGTTAGCTGGTAAGCTCTTTAACCAAGTATGAGTTGTCCCCTCCAACATCATGGTGAAGTATTTAGCACACACCGCTTCATCCACATCCAACATCTCCATTGCCATCTCATAACTTTCAACCCATGACTCTGGTTGCAAATCGGCGGTGTAATTGGGCACCTTACGGGGTCCTTTAAAATCCTTGGGCAGTCGTACATTACGTAAAGCGGCGGTAAGACATGGCACCCCTAAAGAACTGAAAACCACGCCTGGCTCCACTGAAGCGGTAGGGCGAACCAGAGTAGGTTGATGAGCTGTATGCAGAGCTGCTAACTCGGCTTCTCGACATGCACGACCATGATCCACCACATCCTGCGCATTAGCACCTCCACCTGCCGGGTTGTGCCCTCACGGCGAGTTACGGTGATGTGCACTGCTTTACACAGCCGGTTCATCCTCAACGTCCATCCTGTAGCTCTGACTCGGACGGGGGGTGGAATGAATCCTCTCGCGACTATGCGAATAAGCCTGCTGCTGGTTTAAAGGTGTTTGAAGGAGCTCTCTGGCCCGTCGTGTCTCAATCGCCACTGGTGACTCGCCCTCAGCTGGAAGGGCTGCCAATCGTGAAGTGGCGGCCACAATGTTGCCTAACAGGTTGGAGTAATGCACCAGGGGCGTTGGAACATACTGCGGCACAACGTTGTTCTGATGAGGCGGGTCCATCATGCGCGGCTGAACCGGCGCTCCTGTTCCCGGCGCCTCCGTCCGGTTTACCACTGGCTGGTTACTAGTTCCAGCTCCTGGCGTGTTGAAGAGATTTCTTGGCTCATAACCCGGCGGGAGGTGCGACCGGTATCTTCTTCTCATGACCTCATCTGAGGCATTCTGGTCCAACCTAAGCCGGTAGGCCTGAGCTTCCAACTCGGCCCGCTCTGTAGCCATTCTGGCATTCTCTGCTGCCAGGTCCGCTTTATCCTGAGTTATCTGATCTTTCACCTTTGCAATCTCCGCATTGTGCTGATCTCGGGCTGCTGAGTCCACCTCTATGACCATCAGTGTTGCCAAAGCGTCGAACAAATCAGACAACACCTGAGCGGGAGGCGGCACAGAGCCCCCTGCTCCTGCTGGCGTTGTTGTTGCTGAACGGAGAGCATCGCCGCGGCAGTAGACGAGTGCTGCGCTGGTTGGGTTCCGGCCATGAAGACAGCGACTCGGTTTGGCAGATCGAGGTGGTCTGGAATACTATTGCAATCAGAACCTCCGCTAATCCGGTCGTCCTACAACTGATACAGCGACTCGGTCTCTCCGGTTGAAGTCTCGTCATCAGAACAGACAACGGTTTCTCCATCAGATGCCGGTCCATCCTCATGTTCCGCTCCATGGATGACACCTACAAAAACATGCCTTGCTGCTGGCTGAACCGGGGCAGGGTTTGCATGCTGAGCCGTCTCGATGATGTCGGTGCAGGTGTCCGGCTCAGGGCCCGGTTTGCCGATCTTGCCGATGAAGATGTGAATCCCACCAAAGGGGACCCGGTACCCGTATTCGATTGAACCGGCCTCGGGACCCCATCCTGCATCGTCGATGTAGAGCTTGCCGCAACAACTTTTCGTCATCTGGCCCACAGCGTATCCCTTGAGCCCCTCGAAGTTGCCCTTCAAGAACTCGAAACCATCATGCGATAGCCCCACGGTGGGCGCCAACTGTTGTGGGTTTGTCACGGCAGATGTCCTCGTGAAAGGACTTAGTCGTGGAGCCATCGCTACGGGTTAGCTTAAAGGGGTTAAACCGGAAAAGGGACATGAGGGATTTTATACTAGTTCGGCCCCTTCGATGAAGGTAAAAGCCTACGTCTAGTTGTGATTGGTATTGCTGGGGTTTCAATGACCAGGGAGCGAATCCGCTTTGCCTGGCTCTCGAATTGTTGCATGTTGTCCCTAAACCGCTGCCGGGTCGTCCCTTTATATACATAGGTTGACGCCTGCCGGTTTACAGAGTCCCGAGGCTGGATCATAAACATGTCTGGCTCGGTCTCTATTCCTTCTAACTTACAATACAAGTTACATGAAAGAGTCGGTTTACATCTACAGGCCTTAACTCGCCTTTGGGCCTTGGGCCTTCATAAAGCGTCACCATCCTCACGTCTTCATGGGCTTCTATATTCAGGGAGTTAACCCGGCCACTCCTAGCCGGTTTACCTCCAGTAGTCATATCCCCAACAAGACCCTTCTTGAATACTGTTAATGCTAAGATAGACTGGAAAAAGGATGTTGTTACTATTGGTTTGGGGGATATGTCTCATGAGTTTAATTTTGCTAAATTTCGTAGACAACCACATGACAAAGAATTGCGTAGTAAAGATGAAATTATTGGTCTTGCTTCTATTGCCGTGGCTCCTAATGATCCTTTAGAACAATATTTACTCGACCATGAAAATGATATTTTAATGAATGAAAGAAGGGAAATAGATGAAGTATTCTTTAAACAGGGACCTATTTTGAAACACAACTTGCCTATTGAGATTTTAGGGGACCCCCCTCCACCCAAGGGTGATCCCGTGTTTGAGCTTAAACCTTTACCCAATACTCTTAAATATGCTTATCTTGATGAGAAAGAG
Organism: Triticum aestivum; assembly: GCF_018294505.1. NCBI lineage: Eukaryota > Viridiplantae > Streptophyta > Magnoliopsida > Poales > Poaceae > Triticum > Triticum aestivum. The sequence goes on along the minus strand of NC_057806.1, from coordinate 509,297,683 downwards.
ATATATCCTATTATTATTAGTGCTAACCTTTCAGAGCATGAAGAGAATAAATTATTGAAAACTCTGAAGAAGCACCGTGCTGCTATTGGATATAATCTTGATGATCTTAAGGGCATTAGTCACACTCTATGCTAGCAAAAAATAAAATTGGGGAAAGACGCGAAACCGATTGTTGATCACCAACGACAGTTAAATCCTAAGATGAAAGAAGTGGTAAGAAAAGAAATACTAAAGCTTCTGGAGGCAGGTATAATTTATCCTGTTGCTGATAGTCAGTGGGTAAGTCCTGTCCATTGTGTCCCTAAGAAGGGAGGTATCACTGTTGTTCCTAATGATAAAGATGAGTTGATCCCATAAAGAATTGTTACGGGTTATAAAATGGTAATTGATTTCCGCAAATTAAATAAAGCTACTAGAAGGATTATTACCCGTTACCTTCTATTGATCAAATGCTAGAAATATTATCCAAACATACACATTTTTGCTTTCTAGATGGTTATTCTGGTTTCTCTCAAATACCTGTGTCAAAAGAGTATCAAGAAAAGACAACTTTTACTTGCCATTTCGGTACCTTTGCTTATAGACGTATGCCTTTTGGTTTATGCATTGCACCTGCTACCTTTCAAAGATGTATGACTGCTATATTCTCTGACTTTTGTGAAAAGATTGTTGAGGTATTCATGGATGATTTTTCTGTATATGGAACTTCTTTCGATGATTGCTTAAGCAACCTTGATCGAGTTTTGCAGAGATGTGAAGAAATTAATCTTGTCTAGAATTGGGAGAAGTGCCACTTTATGGTTAATGAAGGTATCGTCTTGGGGCATAAAATTTCTGAAAGAGGTATTGAAGTTGATAAAGCTAAGGTTGATGCTATTGAAAAGATGCCGTGTCCTAAGGACATCAAAGGTACAAGAAGTTTTCTTGGTCATGCCGGTTTTTATATGAGGTTCATTAAGGACTTCTCTAAAATTTCTAGGCCTCTGACTAATCTCTTACAAAAAGATGTTCTTTTTGTCTTTGATGATGATTGTGTAGAAACATTTGAAATACTTAAGAAAGCCTTGATTTCTGCACCTATTGTTCAGCCACCTGATTGGAATTTACCATTTGAAATTATGTGTGATGCTAGTGATTATGCTGAAGGGGCTGTTTTAGGACAAAGGGTTGATAAGAAATTAAATGTTATCCAATATGCTAGTAAGACTCTGGACAGTGTTGATTGCACAAAAATTCTGTTCTAAGATTGATCTATTTTATTGGAAAAGCTTGATTGGATTTTCACAAGTGTTGATTGGACAAGCAAATTCCCAAATACTCTTGTCCGGGGTTTGGTGTGACATATGCCAAAGGATGGCTTATCATGGTGGGGGCGAGTAGAACGTCGCCGGTGCCTGGAAACGGGATGAGGCGAAGGCATGCACGCCGGCGAATCTTACCCAGCTTCAGGGCTCTCCGGGGAGATAATACCCCTACTGCTGCTCTGCGGGGTCTCCGCATGGTCACTATGGCAAAGTGTTTACACGTTTGCTCCTTGAGCTGTTTCTAGGAGGTAGGAGAGGGCAAGGCTAGCTCTCTCCCTTCTATATGGTCTGGTGTAGAGCTAATGCATTCCAACCCTTTGCATGGGTGCCCTGGAGGGTTTATATAGGCCTACCCCCAGGGGTACAATGGTAATCCGACTGGACACAGGCCCAGCCGTCAGTGCCTCTGGCCTCTGTCTTCTCTGCTGACCGCTGGGGCCCGCCGACTGGCGGGCACTGCCGACTGGCCTGGTACGGAGCCGACAGGCCGCGTCCCGCCGCAGGCGGGTCTTGCCGGCTGCTGATTACTGTAGCCGTGCTTCTCATGACGCGGGCTTGATCATGAGGTCGTGGCAACAGCCCCGCCGCCCGGCGGGCGATCACTGTCGCCTCTCCCCATCACATCTTGATTAATGGCGCGTGGGCCCCGGGGGAGGGCTCGGCCGACTCCCCTGGGCAGACTCCCGACAGGTCCGACTGGTGGTGCTCTTGCCGTCTCCTGGGGTCTCACCGACTGGTGGGACCTGCTGCCTCTAGGCCATACAGACAAGCTGTCGTGGGTGCAGGATTCGGTCCTGTGGTGCTGATGTCAGGGCCGGCATGGCAACAGTGCCACGCCGCATGGAGATCTTCCGGGGTACGGCGTGCTGTGGCCATGCCTGCCCTTGGTAAGGGGCAGGAGCGGGCTTCATTGTTGCCACTCCCCTGCCCCGTCCCACTTGATGAGGTTGTGAGGGGTGTAGGAGTCGCAGGCTGACTCCCCAAAGCCGGCTTCTCTGGAAGTTGCCAATCAGATGTCGGCTTTGCCTGAAGCCGTCCCTGGGACTCGGCCGTGAGTGGTTAGTCGGCCATCTTGCCGTTGACTTCTTGAAGGCGGCTCCTCGTCCTGGGGTCTTGAGGGGCGCAGCCTGCCCCGATGTCTTGAAAGGTTTTGGGGCTCGCGTTGTCCTACCCGTGGCCCATTACTCCGACAGTAGTCCCCGAAGCTGGTGAGGCGCCGCGGATGATCGGCCGAGAAGCCTCAGCAGTTTCTCTTTTCGGGTGCTCAGCACATGGTCTTTGATTGACTTCTGCCGGGCCGACTAGACTCGCTCAATTCGGACTCACTCAATTCTGACTCGCACAATATTTCGAATGTCGCGGCGGGATCCAAGTAGCATGCTGGCTAAGCTTCTAGGCCGCCGCCCGTTCTAGGCCTATCATGCGACGACACGTGGCTGGGCTGTCGTGCCAGCCTACACGCGCGACGGGTAGGCCCATAGGCGGGGCCCGCCACTACCGCGCCTTGGCGCCCGAGCGGATCTGCTGCGGCCTTGGCGGACGGTTGGGATTCCCATGGAGTTACTGCATGCAGTGACTTTATCATGAAACGTGGGGGCCGTGGGGCCGTGGGCGCAATAAATCCCCACGTCCGCCCCCTCGGCTTCGCAGCCCACGAGGCTATAAGTAGGGGGAAGAGGGGGGCACGCGCGCCCCTCCTTCCCACTACTCCTCGCTCTCTTCCATCTTACTGCTCCTCGCTCTCCTCCCTCTTCTTCTTCTTCTTGTTCGCTCCGCCGCGCGCCCAAGCTCCGGCGAACGCCACGGTGATCAGCTCGCGATGAGTTCTTCCTCCGCTGCCGCTCCTCCCCCGGTGCGCTCTGGCACCTAGGACGGCTTCGAAGTTCATGAAGACCACATCGAGTTCCTCCGCCGGACTCGTCGGCTCCCCGGTGAGGATCGCATGCAGGTGCGTCTTGCGCCGAAGGGGAGATTTCCCCCGTGGCGCAGGAGGGCGAGCGGGTTATCTTCCGCTCGCACTGCCTGCGCGGGTTGGGGCTGCTGGCGAGCAGTTTCTTACGATCCTTCCTGGAGTTCTACGGCCTCCAGCCGCACCACCTCACCCCCAATGCAGTGGTGCTGTTGTCCGCCTTCGTGGCCTTCTACGAAGGCTTCCTCGGAGTCCTCCCCACCCTCGAGCTCTGGGGGGAGTTCTTCTTCTCCAAACTCGGCACCCAGGCTGCGGGCGTGCCGGCTTAGTGCGGCGCTCTCATCGTCGTGCGAAGGTCGGGGGCCGATAATCCCTTCCCCTCCATCTCGCTGATAAAGTCGGTGAAGATGTGGCAGAGATCCTACTTCTACGTCAGGAATGCCTCCGCGAGGAGGAACTGGGTCAACCTGCCGGCTTTCGAAGCCGGCCCGCCGGCTGGGCGACTGCCCAACTGGTCATACCGGGCCAAGTCGCTGACGCCTGCAGGAGCCGGCGCCATCACGCGACTCCGAGTGCTGACGCAGTCGGAGGGTTTGACTGGTCCAGACCTACTGGCCGCCTTTGTGGCGCGCCGAGTTCTCCCACTCCAAGGCCGCCCCCACATGATATGTCAGATGAGCGGGCACCGTGACCCGAGTCGGATGTGCACCAAGGACATGCCTGACGAAGAGGTGGCCTTCATGGTGAACTACCTCTCGGATAGCAAGCTCCTGGAGGATTGGCGGTTCGGCAAGGAGCCGTACTCCCGCGCCAACCTCCCGCCCGTGGTGAGTTGCCTTTCCTTTCTTTCTTTGCATTGTCTTCTTTCTTGCCGAGTTTGTTTTGACCAGACAGCTTTGGTCAGAATCCCCTCCTCCACCCGCTAGCTGGCACCTCGGGGCCAGCCCGCGAGTTCCTCGCCGACTGGGCGGAGAGCGACGTCGACGACCCCGATCTGGGGGCGGCGGCTCTGGAAGACGACGCCGAGGGAGGAGGAGGAACAACAGGCGACTTCAGGCCTTCGGCCACTTTCACCGACTGGCCTGACGCCGACGCCGACGGAGAAGTCGCCCCTCACCATCGGCCAGGAGCCAGCCAGCCTGGTGCGGGCTCTTCTGCCGTGCCGGGTGCTCCAGGCAGCGGGAAGAAGCGAAGGGCCGTGCCGACCTTGTTCGGCAGTCAGCCAAGGAAGCCCAAGGGCTCGGCTGCAGCGACCCGGCGGGACGAGGCGGCTGCAAAGGCCATCCGCTTCCGTAAGGAAGTGAAAAAGCCGCCATTGGTCTCCGCGCGAGTATTCTGTCTCGATGCTTTATTCTTTGTTTGTGACTTTGTCTGAGTCTTTGCTTGCCCCTCTTGCTTCAGGGCTCCCCTCTCTCTTGAGAGGGTCACTGCCGCCTCCGTCATGGGGTCAGCGGAGACGTCCGCCACCACTTGGCGGATTGACCCCGCTGCTGACCTCCGGGAGGCGACAGAGCGGAATGCGCAGTCGAAGCGCAACGAAGAAGAGGCCGTTCATCTGGAGAAGGCAGAGGCCGACAGGGCGGAGGCCTCCGCCAAGAAAAAACCAGCGGAGACCGAAGCCGCCACCGCGACGAAGTGGCAGGCTGAGGAAGCCGCACGCCGCCAATCGGCGGTGTACGTCACCCGGTTGAACTCTGCGCCGCCGCCTCCGGAGTTCACGGGGCAGACTGGAGAAGCCGGCAGGGAGAACCCTGTCGTGGAGAGGGAAGGCGGCAACCCCTCTACACCGGACGTGAACGTTCCGCCGCCGCCTTCGCCGCCGTCAGAAGGTGCGCAAGGCAAGCAGCCAGCGGACCCTCCGGTGTCGCCGACCGAAGACGAGGCCATGGCGAGGCTACTCCTCCAAGTCGGCTCGCCAACGTGCCGCCGTCTGGAGAAGGCGACTTCGGCACCCCGCCTCCTGGAAGCCGGCACCGCCAGTTTGGCGATCCTAGACGCCGAAGCGACAAGCGCCGTGCCCATTGGGTGGGTGCGAGGAGGCGGCACAGGGCCGCTGAACCAGGCGCTTCTAGACGTCCAGGCGAAGCTTCGTGCCGAGGGTGACGCTCTCCAGAATTGCACCAAGGCGTACCTGGCGTCGCGGGCAGCCGTCTGGGTATGTTTTTTTCTTTGGTCTTTGTTTTCTTGTTCCTCTCTATGGGGCCGCACCAGCGCACCCACTAGGTGTAGTCCCCGAGTTTCGGGCTGGCTGCTGAGCAGGCGGCCCGGAACTCCAATTGATGGACTCTCGGTATTGACTTTTTGTCTGAAATGCTTGTCACAGGATTACCACAACCTCCGTGTCACTGCCTTCAACCGTAACATTGAAGAGCTGGGTAAGCGGACCGCCAATCTGTCGGAGAGCCGGAGTAAGTCCTTTTCCTTCTTCACGGGGGCGCGCTGGCGCACCCGCGGGCTGTAGTCCCCGAGATTCGGGCCGACTGCTGAGCAGTCGGGCCGGATCTCCCTGGCGACCTTCTTTTCCTGATGACTTAACGCCTTCTTTCTTTCTTCTTCTCAGGGGCCAATGCTGCTCTTCAATAGCAGCTGAGCGACGCCAACTCCGCTTTGCGTGCCAAAGAGGAGGAGTGCAGCAAGCTCGCCATGGAGCGCGATCTGCTAGCCACTCAATTGGCAGAGCAGAAGGAGCTGCTTGTGAAGACGCAGAGGGAGGCGGAGGAGACGGAGACCGCCCTCCTGGCCGAGTTCGCGAGCGAGCGCTCCTACTGGTCTAACAAGGAGGCGCTGCTGACCTCCGGCTTCCACGAGATCGAAGACATCGTTGATGGTGAGTTTCTTTACTTTCTTTCTTCGAGCTACCGATTTAAGTCGTGCCGACTCCCGGCTTTTGACTTGCTTCTTTGTTTCTACCTGTCTTTGCAGACTTCTTTCCTGGGCACTCGCAGACCGCCATCCAAGCCATCGAGGCTGACCGAGAAGGTCGGAGGGCGGAGGGCGCAAAGATTGCCGCCGACGCCACCCGAACTCTTGACGAGCACGTCCTGAGCATCGAGGCTCGCCTTCGGCTGGCTCACCGGATGCTGCGCCGACTTCAGCGTGTTGGTGCCCAGGCGATTACCGCCCTGTGGCCGGACATGCAGGCTCCGCGCACCCCCCGCCTTACAGCCGACTGGCTAGAGGTCGCGGCTGGTCGTCTTGAGGCCTGGAAGGGATCTTCGGCCCGAGCTGGAGCGCGTCGGGCCTTGGAGTTTGCCAAGGCATGGTATCCGGGGCTGGATCTAGACCGGCTGGCCACGCTTCAGTCGGAGGCCCAGCCGGAGCTGGCAGCTGCGGAAGACGCCCTCGTCAAGCGTGCTATGGCGATCACCGAGTACACCGACACCAGCATCTTCGTCCCCGAGCGGTCTGAAGATGGCGAGGAGGTACTGCCAGAGTGGTTTGGGATGAACCCAGACTACGGCAAGGACTCGGCGGAGGTGATTGGCTCCAGCGTCGAGGAGGAAGGCGAGGCGGAGGACGGAGGCGAGACGGAGGCACCAGAAGACGGAGCAAACGGCCAGCCTCAGCTCGACCGTGCCTCCAGCAACGAGCCGCATGCGACCGACCCGACTGCTGCCGGAGGCGATCAAGCCGAGACTAGCCAGCCGGCCGCCTCGACGCCTGACGCTGCCGCCTCCTCCGATCCTCCGAATCCGTCTGATGCTTCCTAAGCTGCCGCTTTACCTTTATTTTATCTGCTTCAGTAGTCTTTGAAGAACTTGTTAATTCGCACAATTCCACCCGCGGGGTGTATTTTGAACCTCTGCTCGAAAATTTGGCCAAGGGCCTATGTTATGTAAATGTATTTATCCGAGTTCTATCTTTTCTTGCTCATTGCTCTTTTGGCTTTTTTCCTTTACCGCTTTCTCTTAGTTGCCTGCCTTGCCAATCGGATAGCCTCTCTGCGGTCTGTCGCTGGATCAAGTGCTTGGCTACTTTGGGAAAGCAAGTACTTAGCCGTTTTTAAGAGTTTTTGAGCAAGTTGAATAGAAGGCGGCAATCCGACTATTCGAGAGTCGGTTTGCGAGAAAGGCTGGAAGCTATCTTGAGCTATGTTTTATGCTTTGAGTCCTTAACCATTTTTCATGCGAATGCTCATACTACCTTACCTCTGCCCACCGTATAGTCGCTCTGCGAGCTGCGGCTTCTGACAGAAGAAGGTTTAGGTGTTACACACTACTTGTCCGGCTGCAGGAAGCATTTCATAGTGCAAGGCGGCAAGTCTCCGGGACGACTTGTCGAGCCCGGTGCCAAGCGGCATGACAAAGAGTAACATACTTGTAGGCATAATTTTTATCATACAGACAAAATATGGCAGTCCCCGAGTTCGTCTCGGGGGGCCCAAAGTCTTGATACTTTAATACAAAAGGTAGCATGGTACATACTACATCAACTGTAAAATCTTCGGAGGAGATTTGCATTCCATGACCGCTCTGTCTCCTTGCAGGAGTCGTCCCTCTTGCGTGCTCGGGGCTTCTAAGCGTCAATCAGGTAGTAGGAGTCGTTGCCCAGTACTTTGCTGATGATGAAAGGGCCTTCCCAAGGCGCCGACAGCTTGTGCTGGCCGGCCATTCGCTGGATCAGCCGGAGCACAAGGTCGCCTTCTTGGAAAGATCTTGGCCTGACCTTCCTGTTGTGGTATCAGCGCAGGCTCTGCTGGTAGATGCTGGACCGGCTGAGTGCCAACAGCCAGCCCTCTTCCAGCAGATCGATGCCGTCTTGTCGTGCTTCTTCTGCTTCCTCCTCGGTGTACATGGTGACTCGTGGGGAATCGAACTCTATGTCCGTTGGGATGACGGCTTCGACACCATAGACGAGGAAGAAGTGCGTGAAGCCGGTTAACTTGTTTGGAGTCGTGCACAGACTCCAGAGGACGGCCGGTAGCTCATCGAGCCAGCAGCCAGCCGAGCGCTCCAGAGGCTCGATCAGCCAGGGCTTGATGCCGGACAGGATGAGGCTGTTTTCTCGCTCCACCTGGCCGTTTGACTGTGGATGGGCGATGAACGCTAGGTCCAGTCGGATGCCCTGTGTTGTGCAAAAACAGGCCAAGGCGCCTTTGGCAAAATTTGTGCCGTTGTCGGTGATGATGTTGTGTGGTATGCCGTACCGAATTGTGATATCGGCGATGAAAGTCACAGTAGTTAGACCGTTTAGCTTCTTGATTGGCTTTGCTTCTATCCACTTGGTGAACTTGTCCACTGCGACAAGTAAGTGAGTTAAGCCACCTCGTGCTGTCTTGAATGGTCCCACCATGTCTAGACCCCAAACTGCGAAAGGCCAGGCAATGGGGATGGTCTTGAGTGCAGAAGCTGGCTGGTGCGGCTTGGAGCTGAACTTCTGGCACCCTTTGCATTTTTGGACCAACTCCTTGGCCTCTTCCAAGGCAGTTGGCCAGAAGAAACCGTGTCGAAAGGCTTTGGCGACGAGTGCTCTTGAAGCCGCATGGTGGCCGCACTCGCCTTGATGGATGTCTTTGAGAATTGCTTGGCCTTGCTCTGGCTCTACGCAGCGCTGGTAGACACCAGTGACGCTACGCCTGACCAGCTTTCTGTTGACTGTGGTGTAGGCTGCCGCCCGGCGTTGTATTTGACGAGCTGAGGTCTCATCAGCCGGTAGCTCTTTGTTCACCAGGAATTTGAGGATGGGATGGGCCCATGAGGGTGCTGCTATTTCTTCCACTGCCAGAACTGTGACTTGGACGAGGGCGGTTGGGCTGGGAGGCGGCAGGTTGGAGTCAACAACCGCTTGCTGGGTTAATGAAGTCCCCAGGCCGACTGGCGCAGTCCTTAGGCCGAGTTCTGGAGTCTTCAAGTCTGCCACCCCAGTCCCTGGGCCGGTTTGACTGTGGCGGCTTTGGAGTCATCCTCCAAAATCCCCGTACCGACTGCCGGAGCTCTAGAGTCGGATCCGGCATCTTCGGGAGGAGCCGCACAAAAATGGAGTCTGATTCTAGTGAAGGCTTGACAGCGGCTTGAGGAGGCGTTGAAGGGCGATGCCGGGTGGTATTGCTTGGCGGGTAGAGCCGATTCGTGCCAAGGCATCTGCTTGGTCGTTGTCGTTTCTTGGCACATGGAGGAACTCGCACCCTTTGAAATACCCGCTGAGTTGCTGTACGAGGAAATGGCAACTCACCATGTTTGCATCTTTCGCGTCCCAGTCGCCAGATGATTGCTGGACCACTAAGTCCGAGTCGCCATAACACAAGATCCGGTGGATCCCAAGCTCTTTGGCAAGCTGGAGCCCGTGAATGAGCGCCTCGTACTCGGCGACGTTGTTGGAGGCGGCAAAATGGATTTGTAGTGTGTATTTGAGCTTGTCGCCTTTAGGAGAGGTGAGGACGACGCCGGCTCCCAAGCCGGTGCGCATCTTGGAGCCGTCAAAATGCATCCGCCAACGGGTGGAGTCAGGCGCTGGAGGTAGGTACTGGGTCTCGGCCCAGTCGACGAGGAAGTCGGCCAGTGCTTGTGACTTGATAGCGGTGCAGGGCTAGTAGTGGATGGTGTAAGGAGCCAGCTCTATGGCTTACTTGGCCACTCGGCCAGAAGCATCTCGGCTGCCAATGATCTCGGCAAGTGGGGCCGTGCAGACCACTGTGATTGGATGCTCTTGAAAGTAAGGCTTCAATTTCTTGGCAGCAAAGTGTACGCCATAGCACATCTTCTGGTAGTGGGGGTAGTTCTGCTTGGTGGTCGACAGTACCTCGCTTAGGTAATATACCGATCTCTGGATAGGTAGCGCCTTGCCTTCCTCCTTGCGTTCCACTACAATGACATTGCTGACTACCCGGCTGGTGGCGGCGATGTACATGAGCATAGGTTCTTTGGGAGTCGGAGCCGCCAGGACGGGTGGAGTAGTTAGCATCTTCTTCAACTGGTGAAAAGCTTCGTCCGCCTTATGGTTCCACTCGAAAAAAGTGATCTTCTTCATGAGTTGGTATAAGGGGAGGGCTTTCTCGCCCAGCCGACTGATGAATCGGCTGATGGACGCCAAGTAGCCGGTGAACTTCTGCACATCCAGCAGTCGGCTGGGTACCTCCATTCTCTCAATGGCCTTGATCTTTACAGGGTTGCATTCTATGCCGCGTTCAGAGACCAGGAAGCCTAGGAGCTGGCCGGCTGGTACTCCAAAGACACACTTCTCGGGGTTGAGCTTGATCTGGAATCGCTGCAGGTTCTCAAAGGTCTCCTTGAGGTCTTCCAGCAGTGTTCCATGCTTTTCTGTCTTCACCACCACGTCGTCCACGTAGACGTGGGCATTCCTGCCGAGATGCTTGAGGAGGCACTTCTGCATGCAACGCTGAAAGGTCGCGCCGGCATTCCTCAAGCCGAACGTCATGGTGAGGTAGCAGAAGGCTCCAAACGGCGTGATGAAGGAGGTCTTCAGTCTGTCAGCCGGGTTCAGCTTGATCTGGTGATATCCTGAGTATGCATCCAAAAAACTCAACAGCTCGCATCCGGCTGTGGAGTCTATCACCTGATCGATTCTTGGTAGAGCAAATGGGTCCTTGGGGCAGGCCTTCTTGAGGCTCGAGTAGTCAATACACATTCGCAACTGCTTGTTCTTCTTCAGTACCAGGACCGGATTTGCTAGCCATTCTGTAAAGAACACTTCCATAATGAAGCCGGCTGCTAGGAGTCGGGCTATCTCTTCTCCGACAACTCTTCTCTTCTCTTCTGATAGGCGACATAGGGGCTGCCTGACCGGCTTTGCATCAGATCGGACATGTAACCTGTGCTCGGTGAATTCCGTCGGTACACCTGGCATGTCTTTGGGGGACCATGCGAAGATGTCCCGATTCTCATGGAGGAAATCGACGAGCTCGCCTTCCTATTTGCTGTCGAGGTTTGCACCTACGACGGCGTACCTCTCTGGGTGCTCCGGATCCAAGGGTATCTTCTTTGTCTCTTTGGCCGGCTTGAACAAACCCTCAACCTCCGAATCTTTTGGGTTGGGCGATACCTCAGGCTGCTTGCCGGCCATCGCCACAACTCGCTCAAGGAGCCGCTTCTCGACCGTGATTACCAGGGACTCAGCCAGCCGACTACTCTCAGCCGTGCAAGCAGACGACTTCCGGTAGTCACCAGCCACAGTCAGAATTCCCCTTGAACTGGGCATCTTCATCTTGAGGTAGGCGTAGTGGGGGACCGCCATGAACATGGCCAAGGCGGGTCGGCCAAGTAGCGCATGGTATGGGCTCTCAAGGTCCACCACCTCAAACCAAACAGACTCTCTGCGAAAGTGATCTTTGTCTCCAAAGAGGACGTCCATCAAAATCTTGCCGATTGGCGAGCAGGAAAGCCCAGGAACAATGTCATGGAACACAGTTCGGCTCTTCTGAGGCTATCTTTGCTTGATTCCTAACTTCTCCATGGTATCCTTGTACATGATATTGATGATGCTGCCTCCGTCTATCAGAACTCGCAAGAAACGGCGGCTCGTCTGTCTGTAGCAAAGGTGGCGTCCAGGACCAAGGCATAGGAGCCCGGACTCGGCATCACTTCTGGGTGGTCGGCCATGCTCCAACTGATGGGCTTCTCGGACCAGTGCATGAACTCTGGCGTCTCCGATGCTACGACATTCACCTCTTGTCGCTGCAGCCGCCTGCTGCGTCGATCATCAGCCACACTGGTGAACACCACATAGGCTCCATGCTCTTCAGGGTATTCGTCTTGTACTGCGCCGACTGGCCTGACAGCCGGCTGCTGGGGCGGAGGCGGAGGCGGCTGCCCAGCAGGCGGGGGAGGCAGGAGGCCGTCTCCCTTAGCGATCCTGGTGAGCCAGTGACACTTTCGGGTGGTGTGATTCGATGGCTTCATGCCGCTATGGAACTTGCAAGGTCCATCCAGGGTCTGCTCATAGGAGAAGGTCGGCAACCAGTTTGGCTTGCCGCCTTTCTGTCGCTTGGGCGGAGGCTGCTCATCTGGCTGCTGGGCTTCGGTCGCGACCTGCCGGCTGCTGGAAGCCGGCTACGGGGCCTTGCGCTTGTGGTCGCCCTGCTGTTGTCATCGGCTGGCATCTCCTGCTCGAGTTCTTGGAGCTTGCGGGGCCACTTTGCCAGTTGTGCTGATTTGAATCTCCGCCTTCATGGAGGAGTCGGCCGTGGCGTACTTGTCCGCTATGATCAACAGCTCGTCAAGGGTTTCTGGCTCGTCGCAAAGGAGCTTGTGCTTGAGGAGGGTGCCTTCTCTGCACCCGGCTGTGAAGTACTCGATGGCCTGCACCTCGTGCACGCCCTCACAGGAGTTCTGAAGCTCGGCCCAACGTGTGAGGTAATCGCGGGTTGACTCGTCGGGGCCTTGCACGCACAAGGAGAGCTGACGAGGCTTGGGAGGACGCTTGTACATGCTGGTAAAGTTGCGAACGAATGCTTCGGTGAAGTCGACCCAGCTGTTGATGCTGCGGGGCTTTAGGCTGTTCAGCCATGTTCGGGCCGTGCCCTGGAGCATGAGCGGAGCGTACTTTACGGCGACACGCTTGTTGCCGTTTGCTATGCTGACAGCCGTGGAGTAGTCGACTAGCCAGTCTTCCGGCTTCACGGAGCCGGTATACTTGGGCGTGTCTCTTGGGAGCATGAACCCTCTGGGAAAGGGCTCGTCCCGAATGCGGGGCCCGAAACAAGGCGGGCCCAGCTCGTCTTCTTCTTCTAGCGCTAAGTATCGATGAAGTCGGTCGATCCGGAGGCGGGCGTCATTCTCTCTAACTCCCTCTCGGAGGCCAAGGCGGTCGCTGAGGGTCGGATGATTAACATGCGGCGGGGAGACTCGCCTCTCCTTGCGGGGAGGGGGAGGCGGACAGTCGTCCCGTCGTTCCACTGCTCTCGGGCGGCCGTCTCGGTCGCGCTCTATGGTAGTGCGAGTCCGACTGTGGCTGACAGCCGGCTCCTTGTCTCTTCTTCCTCGGGCACTGCCAGTCGGCGTTCGAGACGTCGCGCCTTGATCTCGGTGAAGGTCGTCGTTTGGCCGCTGTGGCGCCTCCATGCGGCAGCCGGCCTCGTTCTGCGTGGTGGATGCGTCGAGGAGCCGCTGGACTCGCTCCACCATGAGGCGGCGCTCTTCGCCCTTGAAATTGTCCAGCTCATCCGCTGCTGCCTGGGCGGCTCGGATATTCTCCGCTGGTGTAGCGTACACAGGGCGGCTTGCCCCAAACAGGTTGGCGATGGCCACACCGCGCTGCCGGACCGCGCCAAGGCGGCTCGGCCCCGCCGGGGCCAACGAGCCGCCGACGGTGCGATCCATTTCCCGCTGGTAGGCTTCTGACAAGCGTCTCATGCTGGCCAGCTTCTTCGCGCCTTCAACGAGCTGAAGGCGGCGCGCCTCGAACGTCTCTGCGTCAGCGTCTTCCGGAATGGGCGCAGTTAGGTCTTGCAGCGCCGCGCCGAGTGAGTCGTGCGCTCCTCCATCGGGGAGCTCGTCATGACTGATGACTAGTGTTGGGGAACATAGTAATTTCAAAAAAATCCTATGCACATGCAAGATCATGGTGATGCATAGCAACGAGAGGGGAGAGTGTGATCTACGTACCCTTGTAGACCGACAGCGGAGGCGTTAGCACAACGCGGTTGATGTAGTCGTACGTCTTCACGGCCCGACCGATCAAGCACCGAAACTATGGCACCTCCGAGTTTTAGCACACGTTCAGCTCGATGATGATCCCTGGACTCCGATCCAGCAAACTGTCGGGGAAGAGTTCCGTCAGCATGACGGCGTGGTGACGATCTTGATGTTCTACCGTCGCAGGGCTTCGCCTAAGCACCGCTACAATATTATCGAGGATTATGGTGGAGGGGGGCACCGCACGCAGCTAAGAGAACGATCATGAAGATCAACTTGTGTGTCTAGAGGTGCCCCCTGCCCCCGTATATAAAGGAGCAAGGGGGAGGAGGTCGGCCCTAGGAGGGGCGCGCCAGGGAGTAGGATTCCTACTCCTAGTTGGAGTAGGCTTCCTCCTTTCCTAGTCCAACTAGGAGAAGGGGGGAAAGGGGGGAAGAGGGGAAGGAAGGGAGAGAGGGGCCGTGCCCCAAACCCCTTGTCCAATTCGGACTGGGCTTGGGAGGGGCGCGTGCCACCTCCTGGTCCTTTCCACTAAGGCCCATTAAGGCCCATTGCTTCTTCCTCGTATTCCCGTAACTCCCCGGTACCTCCAAAAATACCCGAATCACTCAGAACCTTTCTGATGTCCGAATATAGTCGCCCAATATATCGATCTTACCGTCTCGACCATTTCGAGACTCCTTGTCATGTCCCCGATCTCATCCGGGACTCCGAACTCCTTCGGTACATCAAAACTTATAAACTCATAATATAACTATCATCGAAACCTTAAGCGTGCGGACCCTACGGGTTCGAGAACAATGTAGACATGACCGAGACATGTCTCTGGTCAATAACGAATAGCGGAACCTGGATGCTCATATTGGCGCCCACATATTCTCCGAAGATCTTTTATCGGTCAAACCGCATAACAAAATACGTTGTTCCCTTTGTCATCGGTATGTTACTTGCCCGAGATTCGATCGTCGGTATCTCAATACCTAGTTCAATCTCGTTACCGGCAAGTCTCTTTACTCGTTCCGTAATACATCATCTTGCAACTAACTCATTAGTTGCAATGCTTGCAAGGCTTATGTGATGTGCATTACCGAGAGGGCCCAGAGATACCTCTCCGACAATCGGAGTGACAAATCCTAATCTCAAAATACGCCAACCCAACATGTACCTTCGGAGACACCTGTAGAGCTCCTTTATAATCACCCATTTACGTTGTGACGTTTGGTAGCACACAAAGTGTTCCTCCGGCAAACGGGAGTTGCATAATCTCATAGTCATAGGAACATGTATAAGTCATGAAGAAAGCAATAGCAACATACTAAACGATCGGGTGCTAAGCTAATGGAATGGGTCATGTCAATCACATCATTCTTCTAATGATGTGATACCGTTAATCAAATGACAACACATGTCTATGGTTAGGAAACACAACCATCTTCGATCAACGAGCTAGTCAAGTAGAGGCATACTAGTGACGTTTAGTTTGTCTATGTATTCACACAAGTATTATGTTTCCGGTTAATACAATTCTAGCATGAATAATAAACATTTATCATGAAATAAGGAAATAAATAATAACTTTATTATTGCCTCTAGGGCATATTTCCTTCAACTAGCACCTCAGTGACGGTGCTTCTGTTGCTCTCCGCGCGAGGGAGAGGTTCATCGTAGACCACCACATTGGTGGGGAACGCGTCGAGCGACACGGTGTCGGAGTCGACCAGCATCGGGTCGGTGGAGCCTACGGACTCCAAGTCTACGGCAGGCTCGCCGGAAACGTGGAGTCAATCGAGGAGGCCTGCGAGGAGGTTCTTGGGGCCGCCCGTGCCTGCGTTGGACGCAGGTTCATCGGAGAGGCGGACCTCGCCGACAAGTTAGGCTAGGCAGCTGGCTGCGCAGGCGATCTCAACGCCGCTTAGCGCGTCGGCGCAAACTCCATCTGGCGTGCCTGGCTGGCTGCGCTCGCCAGGGAGAAAAAGGGTTCCCGTCCAGAATAGGTCTCCGAAGGGCGGTGCACCAGGCCCCACGGTGGGCGCCAAATGTTGGGGGTTTGGTGCGACATATGCCAAAGGATGGCTTATCATGGTGGGGGCGAGTAGAACATCGCCGGTGCCTGGAAACGGGATGAGGTGAAGGCATGCACGCCGGTGAATCTTACCCAACTTCAGGGCTCTCCGGGGAGATAATACCCCTACTGCTGCTCTGTGGGGTCTCCGCATGGTCACTATGGCAAAGTGTTTACACGGTTGCTCCTTGAGCTGTTTCTAGGAGGTAGGAGAGGGCAAGGTTAGCTCTCTCCCTTCTATATGGTCTGGTCTAGAGCTAATGGATTCCAACCCTTTGCATGGGTGCCCTGGGGGGTTTATATAGGCCTACCTCCCAGGGGTACAATGGTAATCCGGCTGGACGCGGGCCCAGCCGTCAGTGCCTATGGCCTCCGTCTTCTCTGCTGACCGCTGGGGCCCGCCGACTGGCGGGCCCCGCTGACTGGCCTGCTACCGAGCCAACAGGCCGCGTCCGCCGTGGGTGGGTCTTGCCGGCTGCTGATTATAGTAGCCGTGCTTTTGATGACGCGGGCTTGATCATGAGGTCGTGGCAACAGCCCCGCTGCCCGGCGGGCGATCACTGTCGCCACTCCCCATCACATCTTGATTAATGGCGCGTGGGCCCCGGGGAAGGCTCGACCGACTCCCATGGGCCGACTCCCGACGGGTCCGACTGGTGGTCCTCTTGCCATCTCCTGGCGTCTCACCGACTGGTGGGACCTGCTGCCTCTAGGCCGTACAGACAAGCCGTCGTGGGTGCAGGATTCGGTCCTGCGGTGCTAATGTCAGGGCCGGCATGGCAACAGTGCCACGCCGCACGGAGATCTTCCGGGGTACGGCGTGCTGTGGCCATGCCTGCCCTTGGTAAGGGGCAGGAGCGGGCTTCATTGTTTCCACTCCCCTGCCCCGTCCCACTTGATGAGATTGTGAGGGGTGTAGGAGTCGCAGGCTGACTCCCCAAAGCCGGCTCCTCTGGAAGTCGCTAATCAGGAGTCGGCTTTCCCTGAAGCCGTCCCTGGGACTCGGTAGTGAGTGGTTAGTCGGCCATCTTGCCGTTGACTTCTTGAAGGCGGCTCCTCGTCCTGGGGTCTTGAGGGGCGCAGCCTGCCCTGATGTCTTGAAAGGTTCTGGGGCTCGGGTTGGCCTACCCGTGGCCCATTACTCCGACAACTCTTGCAACCCCCATGGCCAAACTCTCCTCTGATCATGTCCCTATAAATATTCAGATTGACAGCTTGATCCCCAAATGCCATATATTCAGGTTTGAGGAATTTTGGTTGGACTTTGA
Source organism: Triticum aestivum (assembly GCF_018294505.1). Taxonomy (NCBI): domain Eukaryota; kingdom Viridiplantae; phylum Streptophyta; class Magnoliopsida; order Poales; family Poaceae; genus Triticum; species Triticum aestivum. Next base: position 509,280,551 of record NC_057806.1, on the reverse strand, counting down.
ATGTTTTATTGACATTGTCTCTAATTATTGGAATAACTGCACCTTCTATGCTGACTCAGCAAAAAACTTGGTGTCTAGTTTTAAATCCATTAGAAAAGGACTGAAAAATTGGAGCAAGCAACTTTCACAGCTTAATAAAACCATTGAAAACTGTTGCTTTTATGTTAAGCTCCTTGATGGCGTTGAAGATCAAAGAGATCTCTTTCAACATGATAAGAACTTCAGGAAGTTATTGATTAGGCACACCAATAAACTTCTTGAGGCCAAAAGGAAATATTGGAGAATCAGAGCCAACATTAGATGGGATCAGCTGGGTGATGAAAACACCAAATTCTTTCATGCTATAGCCACACATGTTTTCAGAAGTAATTATATTTCTTTCCTAATCAACTCTGACAACCTGATTGTTAATGACCATGAGCAGAAAGCAGCTATCCTGTGGAATTCATTCAAAAATAGGATTGGCACTGCTGGCACTTCCCAGATGAATTTCAACATTGATCACCTCTCCAGATCAATTAATCAAGAGTTGGAACAACCTTTCTGTATGAAAGATGTGGATGATATCATTAGTTCTATGCCTAATGACAAATCCCCTGGACCTGATGGTTATAATGGCATTTTTATGAAGAAATGCTGGCATATCATTAAAGAGAGCATCTATAAGTTTCTTCAGGATTTCCAATCAGAGAGTGTGGATCTTGCTCCAATTAATACTGCTTATATTGCCCTGATCCCTAAGAAAGAAAACCCTGAAACTCCCAATGATTTCAGGCCCATCTCCTTGGTAAGTATGCCTATCAAAATACTCACTAAGCTTCTTGCAAACAAAGTCCAAAAATGCATCATTCCTGTGATAAGCAAGAATCAATATGGCTTCATCAAAACCAGGAATATTCAAGATTGTCTTGCATGGTCTTTTGAGTGCATCCATATGTGCCACAAATCTAAGAAAGAAATTGCCATTTTCAAAGTAGACTTTGAGAAAGCATTTGACAAAATCAACTATGGGCCATTCTTTTCATGCTCAAGCACTTGGGATTTGGAGACAAACGGATTAGATGGATCAATAACATCCTACAGACTGCTTCTGCTTCTGTAATTTTAAATGGTGTACCTGGGAAGAAAATCAATTGTAAATGTGGAGTAAGCCAAGGGGACCCTCTCTCCCCTCTCTTATTTGTTATTGCTTCTGAATTACTACAGATCCTGATCAACCAAGCCTGGCACAATGGCCACATCAATACTCCCATTGAGCAACCTGCTTCCATGTCATATCCTATTGTCCAATATGCTGATGACACCTTAATTATTTTGCCGGCTGTACCTCATCAGATCTCACATGTCATGGAAACTCTAAAGATTTTTTCAGATTTCACTAGGCTTCAGGTGAATTACCACAAGTCTTCGCTTGTACCCATTAACATCTCTGATGGAAAAGCCACTCAACTTGCTAATATTCTGGTCTGTAAAAAAGAAAAGCATGCCTTTCACCTACCTGGGACTGCCAATGGGGTCCACTAGACCAAGAGTTGAGGAATTCATGCCAATGGTTTCAAGATTGGATAAAAGGCTATCTGGGATTGCAAAAATGATGTCATATTTAGGTAGGCTCACCCACCTAAGGGCTATTATCACTGCTCTACCTATATCTGCAATGTGCTGTATCAGGGTACCCTTCACCATCTTGGATCATTTTGAAAAATCTGGCAGAAGTTTTCTCTGGTATGGTAATGACATCAATAAATTTTGCAAGTGCCTTGTAAAGTGGGAACAAGTTTGCTTACCCAAGGATGCTGGTGGTCTTGGTGTTCTATATCTTAGAGCACACAACAAAGCTTTGTTAACCAAATTTTTGCACAAGTTTTTCAATAAACAGGATATCCCATGGGTGTAAATTATTTGGAGCAAATACTATGGAAATGGTGAATTACCACACTTCCCAACTAGGCTTGGATCTTTCTGGTGGAGAGATTGTTGCTCTATTCTTGACAAATACAAGAACCTCACAATCTGTTCTGCTGGTATTGGTGACACCATTTCTTTATGGCATGACAAATGGAATGACAATCCAATGAAAGACAGTTTCCCACACCTATACTCCTATGCCATAAATAAAGACATCTCACTCCAGAAGGCTTGCATTGAAAGTGAGAATGACTTCTATAGCATGTTCCATCTACCTATGTCTTTTGTGGCTGTCCAACAAATTGTTTTTCTGGCTCCTTCTGGACAGATTAAACACCAGAGATCTTCTCACCAGGAAAAGTGTCTACATTGAGAGTACCATCTGTGTGTTATGTGATGATGAGCCTAATGACTACATGAAACATCTATTTTTCTCATGTGATTTCAGCCAAAACTTTTAGTTATCAATTTTTTGAATGGAACACTGACTTGAGCTGCAATGAGATGCTTATTGAAGCTAGAAACAGAACTCAGATTCAACCCTTTAAAGAATGCCTAATTGCTGGTTGTTGGACCATCTGGAAACATAGAAATGGCATCATTTTTTACAACAAAGAAAGGGATTTGAGCTACTGTATCTCCTTTTTCAAGGATCACTTTTGCACCATCATGAAAAGAGTCAGACCTAGTTTAAAGGAGGGAATGCAAAGCTGGTTCGATTACTTGTAGATTTTCTGTTTATGTTTCTGTCCTTTGTTGTAATCCATCTGTATATAACATCCCCCCAATATAAATGAAAAAGAGTTACAGTAGGGTTTTTACCCTACTGTGTTTGCTCAAAAAAAAATATGAACTTAATTATCATGAACATAGTCTAAAAATCTTTGCAATATGTCTTGTAGATCAAATGGCCCACGCTAATGTTGCCATCAACTTCAACGTGTTCCTAGAGAAAACCAAGCTGAAAGACGATGGCAGCAACTATACGGACTGGGTCCGTAACCTGAGGATTATCCTCATAGCTGCCAAGAAAGCATATGTCCTTGATGCACCGCTAGGTGAAGCACCTGTTTTCCCAGCAGATCAAGACATTATGAACGCCTGGCAGACATGTAGTGATGATTACTCCCTGGTTCAGTGTGGCATGCTTTACAGCTTAGAACCGGGGCTCCAAAAGCGTTTTGAGCAACACGGAGCATATGAGATGATCCATGAGCTGAAAATAGTTTTCCAAGCTCATGCCCAGGTCGAGAGATATGAAGTCTCCGACAAGTTCTACAGTTGTAAGATGGAGGAGAATAGTTCCATCAGCGAGCACATACTCAAAATGCCTGGGTTGCACAACCGCTTGTCTCAGCTGGGAGTTAATCTCCCGGATGATGCGGTCGTTGACAGAATCCTTCAGTCGCTCCCACCTAGCTACAAGAGCTTTGTGATGAACTTCAATATGCAGGGGATGGAAAAGACCATTCCTAAGGTATATTCAATGCTGAAATCAGCGGAGGTGGAAATCAAAAAGGAACATCAAGTGTTGATGGTGAATAAAACCACTAAGTTCAAGAAAGGCAAGGGTAAAAAGAACTTCAAGAAGGACGACAAGGGAGTTGCTGCGCCCGGTAAGCAAGCTGCCGGGAAGAAGCCAAAGAATGGACCCAAGCCGGAGACTGGGTGCTTTTATTGCAAGGGAAACAGTCATTGGAAGCGTAACTACACCAAGTACTTAGCGGATAAGAAGGCCGGCAATGCCAAAGGTATATGTGATATACATGTTATTGATGTGTACCTAACCAGCACTCGTAGTAGCTCTTGGGTATTTGATACTGGTGCAGTTGCTCATATTTGTAACTCAAAATAGGAGCTGCGGAATAAGCGGAGACTCACGAAGGACGAGGTGACGATGCGCGTCGGGAATGGTTCCAAGGTTGATGTGATCGCCGTCGGCACGCTACCTCTACATTTACCTACAGATTAGTTTTAAATCTCAATAATTGTTATTTAGTACCAGCTTTGAGCATGAACATTGTATTCGGATCTTGTTTAATGCGAGATGGCTACTCATTTAAATCCGAGAATAATGGTTGTTCTATTTATATGAGAGACATGTTTTATGGTCATGCCCCGCTGGTCAATGGCTTATTCGTATTTAATCTCGAACGTGATGTTACACATATTCATAGTGTGAATGCCAAAAGATGTAAGGTTGATAATTATATTCCCACATACTTGTGGCACTGCCGCCTTGGTCACATTGGTGTCAAACGCATGAAGAAACTCCATGCAGATGGACTTTTGGAGTCTCTTGATTATGAATCATTTGACACGTGCGAACCATGCCTCATGGGCAAAATGACCAAGACTCCGTTCTTTGGAACAATGGAGCGAGCAACCAACTTATTGGAAATCATACATACTGATGTGTGCGGTCCGATGAGCATTGATGCTCGCGGTGGCTATCATTATGTTCTCACCCTCACTGATGACTTGAGTAGATATGGGTATGTCTACTTAATGAAACACAAGTCTGAGACCTTTGAAAAGTTCAAGGAATTTTAGAGTGAGGTTGAGAATCAACGTGACAGGAAAATCAAGTTCTTACGATCAGATCATGGGGGAGAATATTTGAGTCACGAATTTGGCACACACTTAAGGAAATGTGCAATTGTTTCACAACTCACGCCGCCTGGAACACCTCAGTGTAATGGTGTGTCCGAACGTTGTAATCGCACTCTATTGGATATGGTATGATCTATGATGTCTCTTACGGATCTACCGCTGTCATTTTGGGGTTATGCTACAGAGACTGCCGCATTCACTTTAAATAGGGCTCCGTCGAAATCCATTGAGACGACACCGTATGAATTATGGTTTCGTAAGAAACCTAAGCTGTCGTTTCTAAAAGTTTGGGGATGCGACGCTTATGTCAAGAAACTTCAACCTGAAAAGCTCGAACCCAAATCGGAAAAATGCGTCTTCATAGGATACCCTAAGGAAACTATTGAGTATACCTTCTACCTTAGATTCGAAGGCAAGATCTTTGTTGCCAAGAATGGATCCTTTCTAGAGAAAGAGTTTCTCTCGAAAGAAGTAAGTGGGAGGAAAGTAGAACTTGATGAAGTATTGCCTCTTGAACCGGAGAGTGGCACAGCTCAAGAAAATGTTTCTGTGGCGCCTGCACCGACTAGAGAGGAAGTTAATGATGATGATCATGAAACTTCAAATCAAGTTGCTATTGAACTTCGTAGGTCCACAAGGACACGTTCCGCACCAGAGTGGTACGACAACCCTGTCCTGGAAATCATGTTGTTAGACAATGGTGAACCTTCAAACTATGAAGAAGCGATGGCGGGCCCAGATTCTGACAAATGGCTGGAAGCCATGAAATCCGAGATAGGATCCATGTATGAAAACGAAGTATGGACTTTGACTGACTTGCCCAATGATCGGCGAGCCATAGAAAATAAATGGATCTTTAAGAAGAAGACATACACGGATGGTAATGTGACCATCTATAAGGCTCGGATTGTCGCTAAGGGTTATCGACAAGTTCAAGGGGTTGACTATGATGAGACTTTCTCACCCGTAGCAAAGCTGAAGTCCGTCCGAATCATGTTAGCAATTGCCGCATTCTATGATTATGAGATATGGCAAATGGATGTCAAAACGGCATTCCCTAATGGTTTCCTTAAGGAAGAATTGTATATGATGCAGCTAGAAGGTTTTGTCTATCCTAAGAATGCTGACAAGGTGTGCAAGCTCCAACGCTCCATCTATGGGCAGGTGCAAGCATCTCGGAGTTGGAACATTCGATTTGATGAGATGATCAAAGCGTTTGGGTTTACGCAGACTTATGGAGAAGCATGTGTTTACAAGAAAGTAAGTGGGAGCTCTTTAGCATTTCTTATATTATATGTGGATGACATACTATTGATGGGAAATGATATAGAATTCTTGGAAAGCATAAAGGCCTACTTGAACAAGTGTTTTTCAATGACGGACCTTGGAGAAGCTGCTTATATATTAGGCATCAAGATCTATAGAGATAGATCGAGATGCCTCATTGGTCTTTCACAAAGCATGTACCTTGACAAGATATTGAAGAAGTTCAATATGGATCAGTCCAAGAAGGGGTTCTTGCCTGTATTGCAAGGTATGAGATTGAGCACGGCTCAATGCCCGACCATGGCAGAAGATAGAGAAAAGATGATTGTCGTCCCCTATGCCTCGGCCATAGGGTCTATTATGCATGCCATGCTGTGTACCAGACCTGATGTAAACCTTGCCGTAAGTTTGGTAGGAAGGTACCAAAGTAATCCCAACATGGAACACTGGACAGCGGTCAAGAATATCCTAAAGTACTTGAAAAGGACTAAGGATATGTTTCTCATTTATGGAGGTGACGAAGAGCTCATCATAAAGGGTTACGTCGATTCTAGCTTCGACACAGATCTGGATGACTCCTAGTCAAAAACCGGATACGTGTATATTTTGAATGGTGGGGCAGTCAGCTGGTACGGTTACAAGCAAAGCGTCGTGGCGGGATCTACATGTGAAGCGGAGTACATGGCAGGCTCGGAGGCAGCACAAGAAGCAATCTGGATGAAGGAGTTCATTACTGACCTAGGAGTTATTCCCAATGCGTCGGGCCCGATGACTCTCTTCTGTGACAACACTGGAGCTATTGCCCTTGCCAAGGAGCCTTGGTTTCACAAGAAGACCAGACATATCAAGCGTCGCTTCAACTCCATTTGTGAAAATGTTCAAAATGGAGACATAGATATTTGTAAAGTGCATACGGACCTGAATGTCGCAGATCCGTTGACTAAACCTCTTCCTCGAGCAAAACATGATCAACACCAGAACTCTATGGGTGTTCGATTCATCATGATGTAACTAGATTATTGACTCCAGTGCAAGTGGGAGACTGTTGGAAATATGCCCTAGAGGCAATAATAAAATGGTTATTATTATATTTCCTTGATCATGATAATTGTCTATTGTTCATGCTATAATTGTGTTACCCGGAAATCATAATATAGGTGTGAATACATAGACCACAACATGTCCCTAGTGAGCCTCTAGTTTACTAGCTCGTTGATCAATAGATGGTTACGGTTTCCTGACCATGGACATTGGATGTCATTGATAACGGGATCACATCATTAGGAGAATGATGTGATGGACAAGACCCAATCCTAGGCATAGCGCAAGATTGTATAGTTCGTCTGCTAAAGCTTTTCTAATGTCAAGTATCTTTTCCTTAGACCATGAGATTGTGCAACTCCTGGATACTGTAGGAATACTTTGGGTGTGCCAAACGTCACAATGTAACTAGGTAGCTATAAAGGTGCACTACGGGTATCAAGTATCTGTTGAGTTGGCACGAATTGAGACTGGGATTTGTCACTCCGTATGACGGAGAGGTATCTCTGGGCCCACTCGGTAAGACATCATCGTAATGAGCTCAATGTGACTAATGGTTGGTCACGGGATGATGTGTTACGGAACGAGTAAAGTGACTTGCTAGTAACGAGATTGAACGAGGTATTGGGATACCGACGATCGAATCTCGGGCAAGTAACATAACGATTGACAAAGGGAGTTGTATACGGGATTGATTGAATCCTCGACATCATGGTTCATCCGATGAGATTATCGTGGAGCATGTGGGATCCAACATGGGTATCCATATCCCGCTGTTGGTTATTTACCGGAGAGTTGTCTCGGTCATGTCTACGCGTCTCCCAAACCCGTAGGGTCTACACACTTAAGGTTCAGTGACGCTAGAGTTGTAGAGATACTAGTATGCGGTTAATCGAAAGTTGTTCGGAGTCTCGGATGAGATCCAGGACGTCACGAGGAGTTCCGGAATGGTCCGGAGGTAAAGATTTATATATAGGAAGTCCAGTTTCGGCCACCGGGAGGGTTTCGGGGGTCACCGGTATTGTACCGGGACCATCAGAAGGGTCCTGGGGGTCCACCGGGTGGGGCCACCTATCCTGAAGGGCCCCATGGGCTGAAGTGGCGTGGGAACCAGCCCCTGGTGGGCTGGTGCGCCCCACCCAAGGGCCCAAGGCACCTAGGGTTGGAAACCCTAGGGGGCCATTGCCCCCCGAGGGGCATGCGCCCCCCTGGTTGGAAACACTAAGGGGGCCGTTGCCCCCCGAGGGGCCGCCCCCCCTCTAGATGGGATCTCCAAGGGGGCATGCGCCCCCTAGCCCCTATATATAGTGGAGGGGAGGGAGGGCAGCCGCACCCTAAGCCCTGGCGCCTCCCTCTCCCTCCTGTGACACCTCTTCCTCCTCCAGTAGCGCTTGCCGAAGCCCTGCTAGAATCCCGCTGCTTCCACCACCACGCCGTTGTGCTGCTGGATCTCCATCAACTTCTCCTCCCCCTTGCTGGATCAAGAAGGAGGAGACGTCTCTGCTCCGTACGTGTGTTGAACGCGGAGGTGCCGTCCGTTCGGCGCTGGGATCTTCGGTTATTTGGATCACGACGAGTACGACTCCATCAACCCCGTTCTCTTGAAGGCTTCCGCTCGTGATCTACAAGGGTATGTAGATGCACTCCTCTCTCTCTCTCTCGTTGCTAGATGACTCCATAGATTGATCTTAGTGATGCGTAGAAAATTTTAAATTTATGCTACGATCCCCAACACAATATATTCCCTCTGATCCCCACAGACCCCCCCCGTGGGTCATTTCTATCATAGAAACAGACCAAACCTTTATCTCCTTGCACGACATGCAATTGATCTCTGAACATCAATCAATCTCGACAACCTATGTCAGGGCATGAACCGAATGGGATGTCAAAACTAAGACGCGAAGCGACACATAGTGGAGGCAAAGTGAAACTTCAAACGAACCGTTTGTTTGTATGCATGTCGGACAAATTACAAATAAACATTGGAAATACAAGCATGGTCTAGGCCCACATGCGAATGATACTCGGCGGAATGTTCAAATGAGGCATGCGGGAGGATGGACTCGACCGGAGCGTGACATGATCGATGGAGAAGAAGGTTGGAGAGGAATGAGAAATAAGAAAACGCCACATGCTTATACTTGAACGGCTCAAATAAACAATAAGTTGTCTCTCTTGGCCTACATAGTGAAAGGCCTAATGCGCAACTTGGAGCACTGACACTCGAATATGGCCGGGAAAATAGGGAAACCGACATGTGGGGCACACCTGTCGGGACGACGTAGCGCAAACTAGTCCAATGGAGGAGCTGGCCCATGACCTCCTCGCCAACGGCAACCGTTCATGTGGGTCGTGGGGGCCAACAACGTGGCGCAGTCTTGATAAACCACAAGTATAGGGGATCGCAACATTTTTCGATAAGTAAGAGTGTCGAACCCAACAAGGAGCTAAAGGCAGAACAAATATTCCCTCAAATTCTATCGACCACTGATACAACTCTACGCACGCTTGACGTTCGCTTTACCTAGAACAAGTATGAAACTAGAAGTACTTTGTAGGTGTTTTTAGATAGGTTTGCAAGATAATAAAGAGCAAGTAAATAAAAGCTAGGGGCTGTTTAGATAAAGACACAACTAAGTTAGTTTTAGTAGAGAGCTTGTTGTCAAGAGAAAGTTATTTGTCCCTGGGCAATCGATAACTAGATCGGTAATCATTATTACAATTTTATTTGAGGGAGAGGCATAAGATAACATACTTTCTCTACTTGGATCATATGCACTTATGATTAGAACTCTAGCAAGCATCCGCAACTACTAAAGATTCATTAAGGTAAAACCCAACCATAGCATTAAAGCATCAAGTCCCCTTTATACCATACGCAAACAACCTACTTACTCGGGTATGTGCTTCTATCACTCACGCCACCCACCATAAGCAAATCATGAACATATTGCAAACCCTACAGCGGGGATCCCTCACGCTTGCGCGACACGGAGAGCACCATAGGACAACATCAATAATAAAACATGCAACTCAAACCAATCTTGATCATCAAATAGCCATTAGGACAAAACGGATCTACTCAAACACCATAGGATAGCCATACATCATAGGGAAATAATATATAGTGTTGAGCACCATGTTTAAGTAGAGATTACAATGGGTAAGAGAGAGGTTACACCGCTGCATAGAGGGGGGAAGAGTTGGTGGTGAAGACGGTGAAGTTGTTGGTGAAGATGACGGTGATGATGATGGCCCCCAGTGGCACTCCGGCGCCACCGGAAGCAAGGGGGAGAGGGCCCCCCCTTCTTCTTCTTCTTCCTTGACCTCCTCCCTAGATGGGAGAAGGGTTTCCCCTCTGGTCCTTGGCCTCTATGGCGTGGGAGGGGCGAGAGCCCATCCGAGATTGGATCTGTGTCTCGTTCTCTCTCTATTTCTGTGTTCTCTTCTGCTACCCTTTCACTGTTTCTTTTATATCCGGAGATCCGTAACTTCGATTGGAACGAAACCTTCGCCATGATTTTTCCCCGAAAATTAGCTTTCTTGCGGCTGAAGAAGGGCGGCAACCGCCTTACAGGTGGGTCACGAGGGTCAGGGGCTCGCCCTAGGGGTGGGGGGGCGCCCCCCTACCTCGTGCCCACCTCAGACACTGGTTCGCGTTGATTTTTTTCCAGATTTTCCAAATATTCTTAAAAGTATCTCCGTCCGTTTTTATCCCGTTTAGACTCCGTTTGATATGGATATTCTGTGAAACCAAAAACATGCAACAGACAGGAACTGGCACTGGGCACTGGATCAATATGTTAGTCCCAAAAATAGAATAAAAAGTTGCCAAAAGTATATGAAAGTTGAATAATATTGGCATGGAACAATAAAAAATTATAGACATGACAGAGACGTATCAGCACCCCCAAGCTTAATTCCTGCTCGTCCTCGAGTAGGTAAATGATAAAAAAGATAATTTTTGATGTGGAATGCTACCTAGCATAATCTTGATCACATATCTAATCATGGCATGAATATTAAGATATGAGTGATTCAAAGTAATAGTCTATCGTTTGACATAAAAGCAATAATACTTCAAGCCTACTAATAAAGCAATCATGTCTTTTCAAAATAGCATGGCCAAGGAAAGTTATCCCTACAAAATCATATGGTCTGGCTATGCTCCATCTTCACCACACAAAATATTCACATCATGCACAACCCCGGTGACAAGCCAAGAAATTGTTTCATACTTTTGACGTTCTCAAACCTTTTCAACTTTCACGCAATACATGAGCGTGAGCCATGGACATAGCACTATAGGTGGAATAGAATGGTGGTTGTGGAGAAGACAAAAAGGAGGAGATAGTCTCACATCAACTAGGCGTATCAACGGGCTATGGAGATGCCCATCAATAGATATCAATGTGAGTGAGTAGGGATTGCCATGCAACGGATGCACTAAGAGCTATAAGTATATGGAAGCTCAAACTGGAAACTAAGTGGGTGTGCATCTAACTTGCTTGCTCATGAAGACCTCGGGCGTTTGAGGAAGCCCATCATCGGAATATACAAGCCAAGTTCTATAATGAAAATTCCCACTAGTATGTGAAAGTGACAACTCAAGAGACTCTCTATATGAAGAACATGGTGCTACTCTGAAGCACAAGTGTGGTAAAAGGATAGTAACATTGCCCCTTCTCTCTTTTTCTCTAATTTTTTTTATTTTTTTGGTGGGTTTCTTTGGCCTCTTTTTTATTTGGGATTCTTTGGCCTCTTTTATTTATTTTTAAAGTCCGGAGTCTCATCCTGACTTATGGGGGAATCATAGTCTCCATCATCCTTTCCTCACTGGGGAATGCTCTAATAATGATGATCATCACACTTTTATTTACTTACAACTCAATATTACAACTCGATATCTAGAACAAAGATATGACTCTATATGAATTCCTCCGGCGGTGTACCGGGATGTGCAATGATCTAGCGTAGCAATGACATAAAAAAATGGACAAGCCATGAAAACATCATGCTAGCTATCTTACGATCATGCAAAGCAATATGACGATAAATGCTCAAGTCATGTATATGATGATGATGGAAGTTGCATGGCAATATACTCGGAATGGCTATGGAAATGCCATAATAGGTAGGTATGGTGGCTGTTTTAAGGAAGGTATATGGTGGGTTTATGGTACCGGCGAAAGTTGCGTGGTACTAGAGAGGCTAGCAATGGTGGAAGGGTGAGAGTGCGTGTAATCCATGGACTCAACATTAGTCATGAAGAACTCACATACTTATTGCAAAAATCTATTAGTCATCAAAACAAAGTACTATGCGCATGCTCCTAGGGGGATAGATTGGTAGGAAAAGACCATCGCTCGTCCCCGACCACCACTCATAAGGAAGACAATCAATAAATACCTCATGCTCCAACTTCATTACATAACGGTTCACCATACATGCATGCTACGGGAATCACAAACCTCAACACAAGTATTTCTACAATTCACAACCACCCACTAGCATGACTCTAATATCACCATCTTTATATCGCAAAACTATTGCAATGAATCAAACATATCATATTCAGTGATCTACAAGTTTTATGTAGGATTTTATGACTAACCATGTGAATGACCAGTTTCAGTCATCTCTCTAAATAGATATAAGTGAAGCAAGAGAGTTTAATTCTTTCTACAAAAGATATGACCACGCTCTAACAAATATAAGTGAAGTAAAAGAGCATTCTACAAATGGCGGTTGTCTATGTAAAGAGAAATAGGCAATCCAAACTTCAAATGATATAAGTGAAGCACATGAAGCATTCTATAAAGCCATACTCAAAGAATATAAGTGAAGTGCAAAGAGCATTCTATAAATCAACCAAGGACTATCTCATACCAGGATGGAGCAAAAAGAAAAAAAGAAAACTAAATGCACAAGACGCTCCAAAATTTGCACATATCACATGAATGAAACGAATCCGAAAACATACTGATATTTGTTGAAGAAAGAGGGGATGCCTTCCCAGCATCGCCAAGCTTAGACGCTTGAGTTTCCTTTAATATTTAATTGGGGTGTGTTGGGGATATTACTACTGGACGTAAACCGGCCAGGAGTAGCCGGATTAACTTTATGAAGACTAGAAGCCCATGAAGATGTGAAGATGATGGCGCTTTACAAAGGCCCAAGGCCCAGAAGTGAGTTAAAGCCTGTAGATACAAACCGACTTAAATCTTGTAACTTACTTTGTAAGATAGGAACTGTAGAGACCGAACCGGAAAACTTGATACTCCGGCTTCGGGACTCTGTAAACCGACGGGCGCCACCCATGTATATAAGGGGACGACCCAGTAGCGGTTCAGGGGACAGACAACAACTTGAGAGCCAGACAAAGCGGATTCGCTCCCTGGCCTTTGAAACCCTAGCAATACCAATCACAACTAGACGTAGGCTTTTTCCTTCCTTGAAGGGGCCAAACTAGTATAAAACTCCCCGTGTCCCCTTATTCGGTTTAACCCCTTTAATCTAACCCGTTGTGATGGCTCCACGACTAAGTCCTTTCACAAGGACATCTGCCGTGACAAACCCATGACAGTTGGCACCCACCATGGGGCTATCGCACGATGGTTTCGAGTTCTTGAAGGGAAGCTTTGACGGACTCAAGGGATACGCTGTGGGCCGGATGACGAAGAGTCGTCGCGGCAAGCTCTACATCAACAACACGGGATGGGGTCCCAAGGCCGATTCAATCAAATATGGGTACCGGGTCCCCTTTGGTGGGATTCACGTCTTCATCGGCAAGATCGGCAAACTGGCCCCTGAGCCGGACATCTGCACTGACATCATCGAAACGGCTCAACGTGCAAGTTCTTCGCCGGTTCAGCCCGTGACAAAGCATGTTTACGTAGGTGTTATCCATGGAGCGAGATACGAGGACGGGCCGGCGTCCGATGGAGAGACCATTGTCCGTTCCGACGACGAGTCTTCTGGAGAGACCGAATCGCAACAGTATTCTGGATTCCCCTAATCTGCCAAACCAGGCCGCCATCTTCATGGTCGGCACACAATCAGCACCTCATTCGTTGGCTGCCGCAGCAATACTCTCCGGTTCAACAACAGCCACAACGGCAGGGCCAGGAAGCTCTGCGCCGCCTCCAGCCCAAGTCATGTCTGATTTGTTCAATGCTTTGGCAACGTTGATGGCCGTAGAGGTGGATGCAGCAGCCAGGGATCAGCACAATGCGGAGATTGCAAAGGTAAAAGATCAGATAGCTCAGGCTAAAGCGGACCTGGCGACGGAGAATGCTAGAATGGCTACAGAACGGGCTGAATTGGAAGCACATGCCTACCGGATTAGGCTGGATCAGAATGCTTCCGAAGAAGTCATGAGAAGAAGGTGTCGATCGCATCTCCCGTCGGGTTATGAGCTGCGAAATCTCTTCAACACACCAGGAGCAGGAGCTGGTAACCAACCCATACTAAACCGGGAACAGGAGCGCCGGTTCAACCGCGCACGATGGACCCGCCTCGCCAGAACAGCGTTGTGCCACAGTATGTGCCAACACCTCCCGGGCATTATTCCAACCCGTTCGACAATATCGTGGCTGCCGCTTCCTGCCTGGCAGCCCTCCCAATCGACGGTGAATCACTAGTTGCGGTTGAACCATGTCGGGCCAGAGATCTCCTTCAAACAGCGCTAAATCAACAGCAGGCATATTCACACAGTCGTGAGAGGATTCATTCCACTCCCCGTATGTCGTGGATTTATCACGGCAGATGTCCTAATGTAAGGACTTAGTCGCGAGGCCAACGCATCTATGTGGTAGCTTGAGAGGGGTTGAGTGGGACGAGAGACGCGATGTTTTACCCAGGTTCGGCTCCTCATGGTGGAGGTAAAAGCCTACATCCTGCCTCATTGATATTGATGATGATGATCACGGTTAAAAGAGTGCTCTATCTCGAGAGCTATTGTCTAAACCTAACTTGTCCAACTTGTGGAACTTGTCCCTCATTGGGAGCCCTGCCCTCCTTATATAAGTTAGAGGGGCGGGTTACATGTGGAGTCCTATTAGGACTAGGACTAATCTACCTTCTAATACAAACTGGGTACAAGTCCAGGTCTTAACTCCTTGTAAGGTAAATGTTCCTCACGCCTTTCCTCGTAAACTAGCCCACCATAACATGAGCCGGCCTTCTGGGCCTTGGGCCTTGTCATCCATTTGAAACACGCGCCGGGTCACCAATGAGTCTTCAGGCTCGTGAATCGTCATACCAGTGAACCGCCAGGCACGTAAGTTGCCAATCCTCTGGCGGGTTACCAATGAAACGCCAAGCCCGGTCGGGTTATACTTCCGGCCGATTTACGCTGCGGGTTATATCCCCGCATTAGCCCCCAAGTTTAGCTTGGATTTATCCATGGTAAACTTATGCTACAAAATAAACACAAGAAAAAATTTGACAGGTTGTGCTCCGGGTTAAGAATTCTTGTAAACCGGCACCTGATTATCCTTAAGTCCTTGTCATTTCCTCCTTCTGGAAAATCCGGGTCAATAGACCAGCTTGATAGTCAATTTACTTGTAGAATAAATATTTTAAATAAAGAATCCATTTGAATCGGCCTTCAATGCTCTGACTTAACCAAAACGTTGGTCTTTGAAATATTCAACTGATATCCAGCCGGTTTGAAATTGTAGAATTTGCCGAGCTATGACTTCCAAAATCACCGGTTATAAAACTGATAATTCCAGTTTATGATTGTTGCCAACACCGGTTCATGAGTATTGATGACACCGGGTTATGATTGTTGTAGACACTGGGTCAATTTGGTTTATTCCAAACTGAGAATTTGAAGATTTTTCTCCCTTATATCCATATTAATGTAGCCCCCAAGTTTTGAGCAAAACAAAGTGATAGCGTAAGACTTGTTTCAATATAAATGTTGCCACCTTGAAGAAATCCAGATTGTTCATCTCAGACACTAGTCACAACTGAATATTCCATGTTCTGTAGCACCCAAGTGCCGGGTTGTTGTGCTTGCAGCAACTTGGGACTTGTAATTGCCTGATGCTCAAATAACTTCAACCAGTGTAGCCCCCAAGGGCCGGGTCATTATGCAATAATGAGCAGGGACTTTATAAATATGATCATGTAGAATTGAACAACAACGTGTAGCCCCCAAGGGCCGGCTCAGTAAGATAATACCGAGCTGGGACTTTATATATATATATATATATATATATACTTCATTGAAAATAACTTCATATGATGTAACCCCCATCATGGGGCTTGAATCCACGTCCACGAGGTTAAGAGCTTTTGTGCTTTACCAACTGAGCAGTGGATCCTTCAATATAATGGATTAAGACTTGTGTACCTTAAATTTTTGACAGGAGCAATTGGTAGCCCCCAAGGGCTAGCTCAGTATGATGTGATGAGTCGGATCTTCAGTAAGGTGAGTAAAAATGACTTTGCAGTGACATGATACTTGCATATTTGATATAATCTTAACTTGAATAATGTAGCCCCCAAGTGCCGGTCGGAAGCCTGCAACGACTCGGGACTATTCCCTCCATTGTAGAATAAACCATATCCATTGATAATATGATAGCCATTGCGCTAAAGCGACTTTGAAAACCTTGATCATAATACTGGTTATTGATAACCATAATAAAATCCAGCCATGTTGGCTATTTGAAGATTTGAATAATATAATCCAATGATTTATGAGCGCATGATTCCAATGGCGCAATCCAAATATATACTGACGACTTATAATCCCAAGCCAGTCCGGGTTAATAAACATTGGATAATTTACTATCATACTGGTGACTTATAGTCGAAAGCCAGACCAGGTTAATAAACACCGATGATTTCTAATCATACTTTATTCAACCTGTTTTTGCATATACAACAAGTTTAAAGTGTCCTGGCGGTTTACCGCTGGACGGGTCATAATGCCCAACATATAACCCGGGTTTATAACCAAGGCTGCACTTAAGAATAATCAAACATGAAATATATCATACCTGTGTCATTGAATCACATAGTTGGTTTACTAACTTTTTGTAGTAAGGGTGATAACCCAAATTTTGAGTATTGATAACTCCTCTCATGTCTTGCCGGTTTATAGTAAAACCATACCGTGTTGTAATAAACACCGGATTATTCATATATAATACTGGCGATTTATAGTCGAAACCACACCGGGTTAATAAGCGTCGGATTATGCTTGATCATGTACTGACAACTTGTAGTTGAAAGCTGAGCCGGGTTAATGAACGTCGGTTTATCAAAACCATTATAAATCTCATCAAAGGAGAAAAAACTTGGCAAATAAAAGCATATGAAATCTTGTATTCGAGGCTTTTCACGGGCTGCCAGGCCCCAAATTCGAGGCTTTTCATGGGCTGCCAGGCCGCTGAGTTAAACCATTTTACAAAGCCTTTTAAGATGGACCTCAATCTTTAACCAATCGTCGTTTTAACTTTGACAAGTTCAGGGTCTATGAGATTGACTTGTCAAAAGTTCGGCGGGTCATCCCACGTTTACCTGGACGGAGTGGCTTACTTAAAAAGGCAGGCTAACCCGGGGTTTTAGGTGTATACACCAGGCTTCCAAGCCGTGGCTTGATAGCCTATTACAAGTGTAGATTCTTTGTTCATTGCGAAGCAAAGAATCCCCAAGCAATATTTTGAGCTGTGCTCAGTGGGTGCCTATGTTTGAGTTGTATTGGCCCATGATAATAATATTGGCTTGATGGCCGGATTACTGAAGTAACCAGAGCTGTGCTCTTATGATAATATTGGCTTGATGGCCAAATCAAGAGGGTAGCAACACTATGTTCTCTTTGGTGAGTACACCTATGTTTGAACAGGAAGCCCCCAAGTGATTAATAATATGATAAACCAATAAGGCAGGGTACCCATGTTTGAACCGTGCATCATGGCAATAGGTCCTCTTGGGCAACCTTTAACTTTTTGCAAGAGATAAATTCTTCTTGATCCGGGAGGTTGAACCGGATGTTGAGAGTTTCAAAGCTGTGTGGGAGACATCTTTCCCTTGAACCAGATTTTAAACCGGAATCTTGATTTTCAGCCGGAAATTTTCTGACGGCCCTTAAACTCGAACTTGCGAGAAGTTAATTCCTTTTTGAACCGAATATTTTTAAACCGGATTTGAGAGCTTCAGAGCTTTGTTGGAGAACAGATTCCCCTTGAACCGGATTGTAAACCGGATATTTGAGAGCTTCAATGAGACTGACTTCCCTTGAGCCGGATTTTAAACCGGAATCCGTTCTGATGACCCATAACTTCTTCATTGAGCCGAGATTTTGTAGCTGTCATATACTTTCTAAGATGGAAATTTTTGGACGGCCTTTAAATTTTCGTCAATATAACAGTAGCCTCTAGGACCGGGTTATCTTTCCCTCCAACGTCCTCAGGTTCTTGAATTCACTGAAAAATGGCAACATTGACTGAGTCATATCATTGTAGCCCGCGAGTCTCAAAGCGACTCGAGGAGTCGGCTTGAGATTCTGCATATTTGACCGTGATATAAACCGGCATAAGTTGTATATCCTTGGTGTTGATTGCACGATGTGAATCCACAGAAGGTTGAGGTGACTGCGGCGGGTTATAAATGATCCCGTATGAGCCGTGTCAGCAACTCGGCCAATGGTTCCCTCCAACTGACGATTTGAAGTTAACCAAACTATAGTAGCGGCGACTGGTGCGCCTGCCCATTGAGCCACCCAGTGCAGACGGCGGTTGATAGTATGTGATAATTTGCCTCCATTTTGTTGAAAGAAAATCGGGCTGCCCAAGTTGTAACTTGCTCATACTCAATAAACAGCTCATGCAGATAGGTGCGACCTGGTATGTTGATGTAGACTAGGCCGTGAGAGACGGACGACAAATACGACCGCGGCTTCAGAGGCGGCTTGGACAGATGATTCGGCCGCGGCATTGTAATCCGGTGCGGACGCACGAATCTGCCGTAGGCGCGGACGGATATAAACCGAACAGCGGGGTGGAAACCCGCGGTATAAATCCCTTTTGTAGTGAATAGTTGTCCTGCATAAATAATATCGCAAGCCAGAATAATTTGTTCTTTGACAAAAAGGAATATGTGCCAAAATTATACTTAGAGGGATATCATCTGATTCGCCCGGACAACAGATGAGTCGGTCGTAGCATTGTAAGTCGGTGCGAACGGATGAATCAATCGCAAGCATTGTAAGCCGCGCGGGCGAGTCAATTGCAGGCGTCGTGAGCCGCATAGACGGGCGAGTCAGTCGCAGGGGTCATAAGCCATGTAGACGGGTGAGTAAGTCGCAAGCACGGTAAATATCCGTGACACGACCATCGCTCTTGCAGTGAAAAATTGTCCTGCATCAAAAAATATAGTAAGGTCGAGTAGCTGTTTGTCAAAAGAAATCAACATGTACTTAATATAAAGGATAAATTTCACCTGCTTTAATTAGGTGACAGTTCCGTACGCAGACCCTGCGCCTTATAGTAATTCACCAGCTTTTTGAGCGGCGCTGTTTTTTGTCTTTGATTTGCAACTACTGGAACGTGGTCCGTGTATCCGCCGTCTAGCATGATGCAGACAGACGTTTGTTGAAGTTCCATACGGACCACACTGAATCGCTGGCATTTTTGTATACTGGCGCTCTGCTTTGATCTTCATGCAATCTTGTCATCTTATGGAGTCACAGATTGAACCGTACAAGGTATGCAGTACTCATGCACACTTCCGTCTTGAGGTTTGACTCTTAATGGGCTTGTAACAGTGAACCAGCCAACATAGCCTTGTCTTTGCTGATATAGAGTATCAACGGCCGGTCAATCACCTGGGACTTGATCTCCTTTTTCTTTTTATTTTGTTATGATCCTATCGCACTGTTTACTTTCCACAGCAAGCCATGCGGACAAACACACATGGGCTGGGCCTTCCATTATTGTTCACAATGCGTCCTGCATGTGAGCAGCTTGTATGTTGGAAATTCCCAAGGATCGAACTCACGATCAAGCTGCAGCTCAACTAGTCGTATACGCGCAACTCACCTTAACGTATAAGAACTAGCTGTAGCATTTGATATCGCACAGGCGCTTACGCAAACACCGGGACCAGATCACACGCACACGAACGCAGCAACTCAAGTTGGCCAGAGACACGTGTCGTGCCTCGTAATATCTCTTTATTGCTTTTCGTTTTTATGATGTTTACAACGACGCAGGCTGATACATATATATAGGTGCAGCAGCCGACTCCAAGCAACCGACCATGATTCCTATTTCCTAATTGCTATTTAGTCTTTAACTCGTACACGGTATGCAAGCCGTCGGGTGCAAAGTACTACTTCTAACTAGACTAGGACACGGACTATTACATGGAAACAAACCGGCTTATACTATGCTTTCCAATTTCTACTCTTAATACGTTTGGATTACTAACATTCACCCCCTAATCCAAACTTTCAACTTGTTGACTTGGAACCAATGTCTGACCTGGATTACCGGCCCACGCTGACACATCTTAGCGTGCTACATGCAGACTAAACACATAGTCTCATGCAGGAACTTAACTTAACCGGTGCGCATCCATCTTCACGCTGGCCTTCGTCTTCTCGCCGAGATACACTGATGACTCAGACACAAACAAAACTAAAAACAGAACTCTCTTTTTTTGTTTTTTCTTTCTAACTGCTGCTTCTTCATCAAAGCAACCTTGGGTCGTCATCCATGCCCACCTCAGCTAGTTGGAGAGTCCCATGCTCCTTCTTTGCCTCCTTCCGCGGATTAGGATACTCTCGAGAATAATGTCCATAGTCCTCACAATTGTAGCAACGGACTTTAGATTTGTCGAACTTACGGTACTTTTGCTTATCTTTCTCCCTGCTACGCGAGAACATCAATTGCTCTTCTTCTTGGTCACGTTCCCGCCCCTTCAACGTCAACTCATAGGTCTTCAGCCGCCCGATCACCTCCATCACCGACATCTTTGTCACATCTCCCCACTGCTCTATGGTGCCAACGATCGGTAAAAACTTGTCGGGAACAGCTCGTAGTAATTTCTCCACAATAGCGATGTCCTCCATCTTTGATCCGAGAGCTCGCATCTCATTAACCAGAGAGGTTAGCTTCAACACGAATTCACCGACCCCTTCTGATTCTTTCATGCTCATCCTCTCGAACTCCCTCCTTAGAGCTTGAACACGAGCCTTCTTGACACGATCATCTCCAGCGTGCATCTCCTTGAGAGCTTCCCAAACTTCCTTTGCCGTCTCTTTCTCCGATATGGTCATGAAAACGGCAACAGGCACAGCTTGGACTATAGCGGCGAAAGCCTCTTGGTCCTTTATCTCTTCGACCGCGCCGTCACCTTCCACCGCTGCCCAGACTCCACGTGCACGCATGAAGATCTTCATCTTCGCAGCCCACACCCCATAGTTGTCTCCTTCAAGCATGGGGTACTGGATGGTCACACCACCACCACTCGCCTTCGAAGTCGACATGATCCTCTTTGATTTTCCGTCGTCCGTGACACAACTTGACGACGACGAAGAATCCTTTAACTCCGCCGTGACGCAACTTGACAGTGAAGCCTTCACACCTTTCTCTAATACCAATTGTTGGAAATTCCCAAGGATCGAACTCACGATCAAGCTGCAGCTCAACTAGTCGTATACGCGCAACTCGCCTTGACGTATAAGAACTAGCTGTAGCCCTTGATATCGCATCGGCGCTTACGCAAACACCGGGACCAGATCACACGCACACGAACGCAGCAACTCAAGTTGGCCAGAGGTTCATGTCGTGCCTCGTAATATCTCTTTATTGCTTTTCGTTTTTCTGGTGTTTACAACAACGCAGGCTGATGCATATATATAGGTGCAGCAGCCGACTCCAAGCAACCGACCATGACTCCTATTTCCTAATTGCTATTTAGTCTTTAACTCGTACACGGTATGCAAGCCGCCGGGTGCAAAGTACTACTTCTAACTAGACTAGGACACGGACTGTTACATGTAAACAAACCGGCTTATACTATGCTTTCCAATTTCTACTCTTAATACGTTTGGATTACTAACATTGTATCCTTCTTCCTTTAACAGCTGTGCTAGAAATACCACTGATGTCTGGCTTGGCCACTATGCGAGGCCAAGACAGTGGGAGCGGCGACTCGCAGGTGAGACCGGGCGCTTGGTGGCTCATAGCGGAAGTTGGTCAGAGGCCGTCAGCGGTAGACCACATCAAGGCATCAGGCGGGCGTGAGGGGAAGTGACCCCGAAGGAGCTCGAAGTGGAAAAAAGATCCAGAAGAGACTCGAGCGTTGGAGAACAAGACATGGCGGGTTTCAAACCGTAGCGGAGACAACGTCCATCAGGAGCGAGGCCAAGGCGACGGAGGCCAGGGCGGTCTCGATGGTGCGTTGAATTCTGAGGAAAATCTACACACGTTAACCTCTTCCAAGTTGTGGCTCAACGTGTGGCGCTGGAGATTGGACCTGTTGACTTGCCACTCCGATCCGGTATTGTAGTCCTTGCCCAAACATGCATGTTCACGCACAGCAATTTCAACAAATATTGTTTCTTCTCTGGATAGGTTGCCTCCTCAAAATCTGTGTTTTAACACGGGCGGTACTCAAGTACTTGACGGATCACATTATGCGAATAGTAGCAACGTAGTATTGCCTTCAAGCAGCAGTAGCATAATTGTTTATTAAAAGTAGTACTACTCCGAGCAGCAGTGGCAGCAGTTTTTAGCAGATCGATTTATGAAACCACCTCTGGTCTTGACCCTTGCCTCCTCACACGTATATTGATTGATCTGACCTGGTGTACGACATAGAAAAATTCTTGTCGGCCTTGGCAATACACGGCTTGTAGCGGCAAAAATTGATCCAACCCCTCTCAAGCTACCATATAGAAGAACGTCAAACCCTATCTTCCCTTGAACGCAAAACTCATACGGCCATCTCCAAAGCTAATAATAATTCAGACCACAAAACATTGAATTTGTCGGCTCTGCCGAAGACTATCTCATGCCAGCCCTTCTTCAACCGAAAAATTGCGAACTTCTCGATCCTCAGGAGAGATCCCTTCAAGAACTGAACACCACCGTGCGCAAGCCCCACGGTGGGCGCCAACTGTCGTGGATTTGTCACGGCAGATGTCCTAATGTAAGGACTTAGTCGCAAGGCCAACGCATCTATGTGGTAGCTTGAGAGGGGTTGACCGGGATGAGAGATGTGATGTTTTACTCAGGTTCGGCCCCTCACGGTGGAGGTAAAATCCTACATCCTGCTTCATTGATATTGATGATG
Organism: Triticum aestivum; assembly: GCF_018294505.1. Taxonomy (NCBI): domain Eukaryota; kingdom Viridiplantae; phylum Streptophyta; class Magnoliopsida; order Poales; family Poaceae; genus Triticum; species Triticum aestivum. Next base: position 509,257,400 of record NC_057806.1, on the reverse strand, counting down.
ATGATCACAGTTACAAGAGTGCTCTATCTCGAGAGCTATTGTCTAAACCTAACTTGTCCAACTTGTGGAACTTGTCCCTCTTTGGGAGCCCTAACCCTCCTTATATAAGTTAGAGGGGCGGTTACATGTGGAGTCCTATTAGGACTAGGACTAATCTACCTTCTAATACAAACTGGATACAAGTCCAGGTCTTAACTCCTTGTAAGATAAATGTTCCTCACACATTTCCTCGTAAACTGGCCCACCATAACATGAGCCGGCCTTCTGGGCCTTGGGCCTTGTCATCCATCTAAAACACGCGCCAAGTCACCAATGAGTCTTCAGGCTCGTGCATCGTCATACCCGTGAACCGCCAGGCACGTAAGTCGCCAATCCTCTGGTGGGTTACCAATGAAACGCCAAGCCCGACCGGGTTATACTTCCGGCTGGTTTACGCCGTGGGTTATATCCCCGACACCATCTGAGCCGGAGCTATAGCAGACACATTGAGGATGAACCGACTGTGTCAAGTAGTGCACATCGCCGAAATTCGCCGCAAGGAAACAACCCGGCAGGGGGAGGTGCTAATGTGCAGGATGTTGTGGACCATGGCCGCGCGCGTCGGGAGGCCGAGTTAGCAGCTCGACACGGAGCACGACAACATACTCTAGTTCACCCTACCGCTTCAGTAGAGTCAGGTGTGGTATTCTATTCCTTAGGGGTGCCGTGTCTCACCCCCGCTTTGCGTAATGTGAGACTGCCCAAGGACTTCAATGGACCTCGTAAGGTACCAAATTACACCGCCGATTTACAACCAGAGGCGTGGGTGGAAAGCTATGAGATGGCAATGGAGATGTTAGATGTGGATGAGGTAGTGTGTGCTAAATATTTCACCATGATGTTGGAAGGAACAACTCGTACTTGGTTGAAGAGCTTACCAACTAACTCTGTCGGGTCATGGGCCGAATTGAAGCACCGGTTTATCTAGAACTTCAAAGATACTTGTAAGCAGCCGATGTCAATCGTGGATCTGGCCGCTTGTGTCGAAGAGGAAGGGGAGTCCACGACCCATTGGGTCAAACGGGTTTCAACGATTTTGCACTCATCGGATCATATCAATGCAGATACCACAGTGTTAACATTAGAGGGCAATTGCCGTTTCTTACCACTCAAACATAAGTTAGGAAGGCTCAAACGTCACTGCAATGATATGTCAACGCTCATGGCCGCTTTGGTTAAGTACGCCAATTCAGATAATACCAAGGACCCAGATTCAGAGGAGGATAAACCGGGAAAACGGAAGAAGAACGGCAACGCCAAGGGTCAGCAGCATAATTCGGCAGGCCATGGGAACAGTGGTAAGTGCAAGGCCGACAGCAGCTTGGACTTTGTTGCTAACACCAATGCTCAGGAGAATGGCCAGTGCTGCAAGGGCAAGCAACCCCAGAGGAGTGGAGGTTTAGGCCCCAATTTGGAGCGCCTGTTAAATCAACCTTGTCCAAAGCATGGATCAAAGGGGAAGCCAGCATCGCATCTTTGGAAGGACTGTTATATCATGCGGGATTTTAAGTATTCCAATATGTTCCAGTATGATAACAGCCCGCCCGGCGGTTCAGGAGGTGGTTTCCACGGGCCGGATTACGGAGGTGGTGGTTCCGGTTTAGGGCTTCAAGGCAACCAAACTGGACACATCAATCAAGGGCACCAAGGCCACCAGGGAGGTTACAACCATCAGGGGAATTAGCAGCAGCAGCAGTCAGGTTACTAGAGCAATCCCAAGCAGCTAAATAGCGGGCAATATCATGTCTTCACTACTAGTTTGTGCAAGCGTGATCAGAAGCTTCACAAGAGGGCAGTAAACTCTGTTGAACTGGCAGTGCCTCAGTATTTGCGCTGGTCTGAGCAACCCATTTTGTGGAGTAGAGAGGATCACCCACCCCGGGTTGACAATCCGGGTCACTTGGCCCTGGTGGTAGCCCCTCAAGTTGGAGGATACAAGTTCACTAAAGTGCTCATGGATGGGGGAAGTAGTATCAACATTCTATATTATGATACATTCCGCCGTATGGGGTTGACAGATAAGAATCTTAAACCGTCAAATACCGTTTTTCATGGTGTGGTGCCTGGTAAGTCTGCATATCCTGTTGGCAAGATAGCCTTAGAGGTGGCTTTTGGAGATGATTATGATTCAAGGTCAGAAACATTGACATTTGAGGTGGTAAAAATCAAAAGTCCGTACCACGCCTTGTTTGGGCGGCCGGCTTATGCTAAATTCATGGCGAGGCCATGTTATGTTTATCTACAGCTTAAAATGCCTGGTCATAAGGGGACTATCACAGTACATGGAAGCAGAAAGATCGCTTTGGAATGTGAGGAAGGTGATGCGGCTTATGCTGACTCGGTTTGTGCTATGGAGGAGTTGAAATTCTATAAGGAGCAAGTTGACCCGGCAGACATGACTTCTCTGAAAAAGCCAACTACGGAACACGATCCAGCGTTGAAGTTTAAATCGGCCACAGATACTAAGATGGTTGACTTTGTTCCTGGCAATTCATCCAAACAGTTCAGCATCAGTGCTAACCTAGATCCCAAATAGGAAAGCGCGCTCATCGAGTTCATCCGTGAGAATCGGGACATCTTTGCATGGAAACCTTCTAACATGCCACGTGTACCGAGGGAACTCATTGAGCACACACTCAACATTGATCCTAAGTTTAAACCGGTCCGACAGTTTCTCCGCCGCTTCAACGAAGAAAGGCGTAAGGTTATCGGTGAAGAGGTAGCTCGGTTGTTGGCTGCAGGGTTTATCGTGGAGGTTTTTCATCCAGAGTGGTTGGCTAATCCAGTGCTGGTTCTTAAGAAAAACGGCACTTGGTGTATGTGTGTGGATTACACAGATTTAAACAAGGATTGCCCTGCAGACCCCTTTGCTCTCCCTCGCATTGATCAGATAATTGATGCTACGGCAGGTTGTGACCATTTGTGTTTTCTGGATGCTTATTATGGTTATCATCAGATCAAAATGGCAGTTAAGGACCAGGAGAAGACAGCTTTCATAACTCCCTTTGGAGCCTTCTTCTATCTCTCCATGCCCTTCGGACTCAAGAGTGCCCAAGCAACTTACCAGCGCTGTGTTCAGAATTGCCTTCATAAGCAAATTGGGCGCAATGTTCATGCATATGTGGATGATATTGTGATAAAGTCCAGAAGGGAGGAAACATTAATAGATGATTTGAGAGAAACCTTTGACAACCTCCGGGTTTACAAGATGATGCTCAAACCGGAGAAGTGTGTCTTTGGCGTCCCGGCAGGCAAGCTCTTGGGTTTTCTGGTGTCAAACAGAGGCATTGAGGCTAATCTGGAAAAAAATCAGCAATCACATCTTTCGCTAAACCGGCGTGTATCAATGACGTTCAATGTCTGGCCGACCGGATTATAGCTTTGAGCCATTTTATCAGTCATCTCGGGGAGAAGGCCATCCCTTTATATTAGATGCTAAAGAAAACAGATAACTTTGTCTGGAGCGAGGCAGCTGATAAAGCGTTCGAGGATCTGAAGAGGCAATTAGCTGAACCGCCCATGCTTGCAGCACCGATCGATAAGGAGCTGTTATTGCTATATGTGGCTGCTAATGCCCGAGCTGTTAGCGTGGCTATCATAGTGGAGCGCAAGGAGGTTGGCAAGGAATATACGGTTCAACGACCGGTTTATTATATTAGTGAGGTGCTCATTGAGTCAAAACATAGATATCCACATTGGCAGAAGCTGGTGTATGGAGTGTTTATGGCAAGCCGGAAACTCAAACACTATTTTCAGGGCCATCCCATCATAATGGTCAGTTCAGCCCCTCTGGGAGATATAATTCAAAACAAAGAAGCAACTGGCCGGATTGCCAAGTGGGTTATTGAGCTTGGACCCCATGGGCTCAAATATATACCCCGCACAACAATCAAATCCCAGGCACTCATGGGCTTCATCAATGATTGGATGGAGTTACAGGCACCTGAAGAGAAACCAGATAATACATATTGGACTATTCATTTTGATGGGTCCAGACAGTTGGAGGGCTCGGGGGCTGGAGTCATACTAACTTCCCCACGAGGTGACAAGTTTTGTTATGTCCTCCATTTAATGTTCCCTTGTACTAACAATGCAGCTGAATATGAGGCTTTGCTCCACGGTCTTCGCATGGCTAAGGAGATGAACTTAAGCCAGGTTAAGTGCTTCGGCGATTCAGATCTGGTGGCTCAACAGGTGTCTGGCACTTGGGATTCTAAAGACCCACTCATGGCTGCATATCGGCGAGAGGTGGATACAGTGGCTGGTCACTTCAAGGGTTATCAGGTGGACCATATACACCGGCGAAAGAATGAAGCGGCAGATGCTTTGAGTCGTCTTGGTTCTCAGCGTAAACCGGTTCCACCAAATGTCTTTCTTGATGTATTGCATAATCCGTCAGTCAAGGTACCAACAGAAGAAGAGTTGGCTATTCCTGATCCGGGGGCTCTATTAGTGGCAGCTTTGCACGTCATACCGGATTGGACAATCCCATATCTGGCTTACATGAACCGGGGCGAGTTACCAGGCGATGAAACGTTGGCTCGACAGATAATCCGGCGTTCCAAGTCCATGACTATACTTAACGGGGAGTTACATCGTTACAGCGTTTCAGGAGCAATTCAGCGTTGTGTTTCTCCTCAAGAGGATTGTGAGATTTTGCGAGAAATCCATGAAGGGGATTACGGTCATCACGCCGGTTCAAAGTCTTTGGTTGCTAAGGCTTTTCGCCACGGTTTTTATTGGTTAACAGCACATGCCGATGCGGAGGATTTGATCAAAAGATGTGACGGCTGTTAAAAATTCGCACATCGTGCTCACGTTCCGGCTCAGGAGTTGAGGATGATTCGAATAACTTGGTCATTTGCGACTTGGGGGCCTGATATGGTTGGACCCTTCAAGCGATCCAAAGATAAAAAACCCACTTATTAGTGGCAGTTGATAAATTCACCAAATGGGTGGAAGCAGAGCCAGTCAGCAAGTGTGATGTGGCCACGGCGGTTCAATTCATCAAAAAGGTGATATTCCGATTTGGTTTTCCACACAACATTATAACTGATAATGGTACTAACCTGTCAAAAGGGGAGATGGAGGAATTTTGCCAACGTGAGCACATCCGGCTCGATCTAGCATCAGTGGCTCACCCCCAGTCTAATGGTCAAGCAGAGATAGCAAATCAAGAAATTCTACGAGGTATCAAACCCAGGCTTATGGTTCCTTTAAAGCGTACACCGGGTTGTTGGGTTGAGGAGCTACCTTCTGTGTTATGGAGCATCAACACCACACCCAATAGGTCTACGGGTTACACACCTTTCTTCATGGTTTATGGAGCATAGGCAGTTCTTCCTAGTGACATCCGTCACGACTCGCCCCGTGTGACAGCCTACATTGAAACTGATAATGAGAAGGCACGTCAAGATTTCCTGGACCTGTTGGATGAAGAGCGTGATCTTGCAGCAGCACGATCGGCGATTTATCAACAAGATCTCCGACGTTATCACAGCCACCGGGTTAAAACCAGAACCTTTCAAGAAGGCGATTTGGTGCTCCGGCTCATCCAGGATCAGAACGATATGCACAAGTTATCCCCACCTTGGGAAGGACCCTTTGTGGTCAGCAAGAATCTGCACAACGGGTCTTACTACCTCATTGATGTTCGAGAGCACAAAGTCTCACGTAAATCGGAGGAGGAGACCAAGCGGCCATGGAACATAGCTCTTCTTCGGCCTTACTATACTTGAAGCCATAGGCTCTTAATATGTACATATTTATGACAATGTATATATCATATAATAAACCGGAGCCTCCGTTACAGTGGGGTATTTGTTCTTTTTACATCATGTGCGTGCTTATAAGAGTTTACCGACAAAGCGGAGTTTTTTATTAATCCAGTTTTAGCAGCTGCACGGATATAAAGAAAATCACCAGGGGGATTGGTCATATTTGAACCATAGCTACACCTCTTGATCGGTTTTGAAACCACAAAGGGATATCACTATGGGGCTTGGTTGTTATCACACCATAGCTACACCTATTGATCGGTTTGAAACCACGAAGGGATATCACTAGGGGGCTCGATTGTTGTCACACCATAGCTACACCTCTTGATAGGCGTTTAAGCCGCAAAAGAAAAATATGTGGTGCCAAAGAGAGTGTTGCACAAAGCACAGACTCAAATATGGGCACACACTGAGCACAACTCACAAAGTTACTTGGGGGCTCTTTTTGCAAAGCAACAAAGAGTTTGAAAGGACCCTTGTGATTGGCTATCAAGCCACAGCTTGGAAGCCTGGTGTATTCACCTAAAAACCCGGGTTAACCTGCCTTCATCAAGTAAGCCACTCCTGTCCAGGTAATCCTGGTATGACCCACCGAACGTTTGACATGTCAATCTTTTACAGACCCTGAACTTGTCAAAGTTAAAACGATGATTGGTTAATTGGAGGCCCATCTTAAAAGGCTTTGTTAAATGGTTTAACTCGGAGGCCTGGCAGCCCATGAAAAGCCTTGATTTGGAGCCAGGCAGCTCGTAAAAAGCCTTGCATATTTCCTTTTTTGAGTTTTATTTGTTGAAGTTCATAAGTATCTTCTGATAACCCGGCGTCCTTGACCCGGCTTACTTTTCAGCTACAAGTTGTCGGCACATGGTCAGTTATAAACCTGTGTTCGTTGACCCGGTCTGGTTTGTCTAAATCACCAGTATTATAAAGAAAACCCGGTAATTATCCTGGTCCGGCTATATAAACCGGCATTATAAGGATGGGGTTATCAACGTTCCGAATTGGTATTAACACCTTTGCCGTGTACACCATTGGTCAACCAATGAGGTATGTCGCACATATTGCTTTTTATACAAACACTGCGATTATTCATCTACGGATTGTATACTTGTTGGACATCATGACCCGTCTAGCGGTAAACCACTAGATACTTTTAAGTTGTTGTACCCAGGAATACAATTCATCATGGGCTATGCATAAATATATCCCAAAAGGTGGCACAAGTTGTCACGAGGTATTACAAAACATGCTCGATGGCATGGCAGATAACGGAGTTTTGGCTGTCCTATTACAAGAAGCTTTCAAAGTGGCTCCAATGACATAATTGTTTTTCACAATATCGGCACACAATAGCCAGTAAACCGGCGACCGGTTTAGGACGCTTCGTCTGGACGGTTTGATGGTTGAGGGTCAGTTGGTGTGTGTGGGCACTTCTTCATCCCTCCCCAGACGCTGGAAATCAACCGTCGACCAATCGATTCCAGTTAAAGCTTGAAATACCGCCTCTTCTTGGATAAGATTGGATGGGTTAGTATCAGGAGCATAGGTATGCTTACGAATCGGAGGCACAAGTTCTTCAACTTCATGGATGTCGGCAGGCTGTCTTTTGCCTTCAACGTCATAAACCGGTTGAAAATGAGACAAGTCTGTATCATCGGCCAGCTTGCTGGCTACTGGCCGTATCTCTTTGGTCAGCCGCCGGAGGTCATCATTGTCAAAGTTTGAACCGTCTTTCTTCACACCTGGGTATCCTTTAATGATATCCTCTGCTTCAAGGTTTGGAATCCAGGCTTTGGCTCGAATAAGTGCGGTTAAAGCTCCTGCTCTGGCAGCTGCCTTCTTCAATTCGGCAATACGGGCTGGTAACATGGCCAGCTTCCCAAGTGTTTCTTTTATCAAGGTTGGGGCCGGTTGTAAGCTACCATGCAAATAGCCCGCTGAGACCCAGAGTACAACTGTTCAATCAAAGTATACGCCGCTTTGAGCTTCATCCGCATGTCTGTACCAAGATGAGCAATCCGAGTGCCTGCCAAAGATTTATATCAACATTCTGGTCAGTGATAAGGTTCATTGACTTGCGCAAAACACATAAGCAGATACTTACCAAAGATAGGAGAAGTCATAGCATTGATTTGTCATTTCAAGCCAGCTAGTTCATCTACAATTGGTTTTAGGGCTGCCTCGGCGTCTTCAGCTCTTTTGGTTAAACCGTATTTTTCGGTTTCCCAGTTAGCACGATCTTTGTTGAAAGATTCCTTCAGCTTTTCCATTACGGCCAGGGCTTGGGTCAGCTCCTCTTTGGCTTTTGCAGCTTCTGCTTGTTGTGACTTCACATTCTCTTGCAAGTCAGAGTTTTGGGCATCTCTATTTCTTAGTTCAGCCTGCAACATTGAAGGTATATTAAACAACAGGATATATATGTTCTAAGTACAAAGCGTATAACAAGTTATGGACTTCATACTTGGGGGCTAATGTCTATTTGCTCTAAATGTACTACATTTTATACAAGTCCCCAGAACAATGCACGCATTATCCTGGACACTTGGGGGCTAATATGCGTCTGTTCTAAAACGAATGCATGGATTAAAACCTGGATTAACTTGCCAAGTTAAACCGGCCTTTGGGGGCTATGCTGCCGAAAGTTATCTAATTGTTAAAAGATGAGTCTTGGTTCTTATTAGAGACCTGACATTTTGAGGATCAATGATGAGAAACTTAAAGTGCTACAAAGGCCCAGTTTACGATTAACATCATAAAACGGCCCTTGGGGGCTAATTGGGCTAGTGTTTCAGCTATGAATCAATAAACAAAGGGAGATGAACTTACCTCATATCGCTCTTTCATCAAGTTCACCAAACTGGCTTCATAGTCCCGGTTTGAGTGCAGATGGTTCAAGAAGCCAGAGTGAAGCTCTTCAGCGTTGAGATGAGCATAACTTGATAAATCGCTACTTCATTTGCCTTTTTCCCTAGCAGCCTGCTCTTCTTTGGCACTATGTTGAGCCAAGATGACGGGATGGCCAGGAGAGTTGTGGCCCATTCCAGTAACGATAACATCGTCTCCTTGGCCTTCAGTGTGTTTGGTTGGTGATAATGGAGTCTTAGCATTTCTCACCGGACTAGCCCGGTTTGGCTCTGCCGGTTCAGTATCAGGCGTGGCAGGTTCAGCGTCTGTTGGTTCATTGGTGTTTTGGCCTTGAAGGGGCGGTTCATCAGAGGCGGCTTCAGGATGAGGGCCCTTCGGTTCACCTCTGGGTTCTTCTTCAAAAGTGGCCGGGTCTTCGGGCGGATTGGTGACCCGAGCTTTCTTGCTGGGTCTGGCTTTGGCCCTTCAAACAAAATATAAGAGGATTAACATCTTATTCAAGATCTATGACACATTGAAGGAAAAGGTTTTATAGATTACCCGGCCACAGTTTTCAGAGGAGGGAGCTGAGTTGTTGTTGACTCGCCAGATGATGAGGGAGGTGTCACCTGATAATTTGAATCAGACGGATTAAGTGGTTGTCTGAAATAACCTGCCTTGGGGTAAGAATGGTCAGGAGTAGGAGAGACCTCGGACCGGCGCTTCCGAACCGGGGTATCAGGTAAACTGGCTGAAGTGACCTGTTGGCCACTGTGTCGGGTTGTCCGGCAAGCTTCATGCTGCTGAGTCTTCAAAATAAAGTGAGCAAGAGGATGTGAAAAGCTTACTTTCCGGACAGCTTGGCGGGTTTTTTGTGTTGGCATAGAGTCTGAACCGGAGGAAAGGGTAATTACCTCTACATCATCAGCTTGACTGCCTTCTGTGTCCTCCTAAGGAAGATCATTGTTAATGAGATGCATGAAAATAGAGCCAAGTGAGTCAAGTTCTACCTCAACTTCCGGATCATCAGCATCATCATCAAGCTCCATGTTGATCCAGTCAGCCGTTTTCCATTTTGACGTCCGTTTGACGGCTTTGGTTTTGGGGCGAGATGGTTTGACCGCTTTATCCCCGGTTGGCTTTACTGCTTTTTCTACGGTTTTCGGTTTCTAGAAGAGGTCATCACCCTATACATACATACACATAATAAGGATTACAAGTTGCACAAGGTAAAAATATCAAAGATGAAAAGGAAGTATAATGCTTACAGCAGGCGGTTTGTTCTTGGTATAGAAGGGATTCAAACTGGTTTGACTACAGACTAGTTCCGATTCATTCAAAATCTTCTTTACACCTTCAGTGACTTCTTCATCAGTTATTTGAATGTTGCAATGGCGTTGAGGGTCTTCAACCTCACCGGTGTACTCACACATTAAACCGGGACACCGTCTTAGCGGCAAGATGCTCCAAGATATCCAACAGCGCACGAAATCAACACCTGTTAAACCGTTAGCCATAAAAGCCTGGAGTTTGGCGAGTTGAGGGGCATATTTCGCCCTTTCTGCGGAACTTAAGCATTGCGACATCGGATGGGTGTTGGAAAGCCGGTGGTGACGAAAGCCTGGGAGGGGATTCTCATCTTCAGGAGAAGTGTCTCTGCAGTAAAACCAAGTATCGTTCCATTCCTTTGGGTGGCTGTGCAGTTTGGCATGAGGAAATTTAACTTCTTTCCGCTTTTGAATTGAGACACCACCAAGTTCAGTGTTGGGGCCATTTACAAATTCTGTGCGCCGGTTTAAGTGAAAGAAGTCCCGGAACAGCTCCGCAGTTGGTTCTTCCTGTAAGTACACTTCACAGAAGACCTGGAAGTTACATAGATTGGATACTGAGTTGGGCCCGGTGTCTTGAGGATGGAGTTGGAAATTGGCAAGCACATCTCGGTAAAACTTTGACCCTGGCGGTTTGAAGCCACGGCTTATGTGGTCAACAAAGACCACCACCTCACCCTACCTTGGGGTCGGAGGATTTTCTGCTCCTGGAACTCGCCATTTAATTTCAGTTTTCTTAGGCAAAGAGCCGATGCTGACCATATCGTTCAATTGATCCTTGGTGACCCGGGAACGAGCCCAGTTGCAAGCGGTAAATTGTTTGGCCATTGCGAAATAAACACGCTGGAAACAAAAGGCCGGTTTATAAATCAATCATGATGATATACAAGATGCAATGGAGTAAAAGATATACTAATATGTGAAATTGCATAAATCGGAGACCAATGCAATAATGGATAAAAAGGCAATACCAGAACAGGGGTACCCAGACACTGTTAAACCGGAGTATAACTATGAAGGTAAAAGGCTCCTCCGGTTTATCAGAGGGCTAATGGTATAGATTGCTTATACAAAGTTAAACCGCCTATATTGGTGTGAGGAGAAACAGATTTCACAGAGGTATATGAAAATTTCGGATCTAAGGTATGACAGAAACTGGAATATATTTAGGTTCAAGCTTCAGGTATTTAAACAGTTCAGTAGATTCAGATAAGTTGTTCTTGATATAAAGAAGGAGTCTAATGAGGAGAGTATGATTACGGCTATGGTCACGCAAGGATAAACAAGATCCAACCTAGCCTGGGATGCTACAGAGAAGAAAAGAGAAGAACAAGCACTGAGTTTTTCGATGAACTCTGACGAGCAGTGAAACCCTAAAAACAAGATCTAGGGTGGAAGGAAAAAGAGTTACCAGTATCATAGGAACGGTGGAGAGATGCCGCAGTATTCTGGTGCGTTCGGGCTGATGCAGCGGCCGGAGTCGAAGCAGAGGCGACGGTCGACGCTGGAGGCGGAGATCTGGAGGTTGAGCAGCGCAAGGAAGATGACGCGAAGAGGCACGAGGGGGAAAAAGTGAAAATGACTCCCCGGTCTTATTTATAAAGGCAAGGGATATGTGTCAGGCGCAAAAATCGAGGAGCCAAAACTTGGAAGTGAGGCGGAGCTGTCACCTCGATTGTCGAAGGACCATTAATGAAAATGACGTCACGACGGTTTACCACGATCCGAGAAGATGACATCACGGCGGTTTACCAAAGTATGAGAAGATGTGGAAGTCGAAGTTTTTTACTTAGGATTGACATGAAACCTGTTCAAATCAATCTGGGGCCTAATGTTGGGGATATTACTACTGGACGTAAACCGGCCAGGAGTAGCCGGATTAACTTTATGAAGACTAGAAGCCTGTAACATCCCAAAATTCTAAATTTTGGAATGTTATAATAAATAGATAGATTTGATTGATTGTTTGATTGATTGACTGAAAGTGACTGAATTCAAAACTTTTGAAAGTTAAATGAGAGGGAATAAAACGACTTTCCCAAACTTTCATATTTGCTTTCTGATCTCCATGAATTCAAATTCTTTTCAACACAAAACCCCGGAGAGAAGATGACATGACTTCTTCCATTTATTTAAATGACAAGGGGTGTTGAAAATATTCGAATTTCATTTGAAAATATTTCCGATTCTGGAACTTTATGCAACTCAATGATTTTCCTGAGAGAAGATAAAATGACTTCTTCAAATTATATGAAATATGAGTTGGGAGTTTCAAAGAATTAAATTCAAAGTTCTTTTGAATTTATTTTCAATTTGGAGTTATTTGAGTTTTATTCAAATTATTTTTCTCCAAAAATAAAATATATGGAAATTAGGGTAACATGATTCCCTACAATAGAAACTTGGAGAAAAATTAATTTGAAATCATTTTGGTATTTTAAAAATGATTTTTAGTTGGATTTTTATAGACCAGTAGCACTCTTTGAATTATTAGAATTTGTGTGTATTTTATTTAATGCTAGAAAAATGTTCATGTCGAGGAAATCTTTTTCTGAAAATTATGATATATAATATGCCTATATAAAATTTTATTTTATTTTCGTTTTTCAGTTTAACGCATTCTGTTTTAAAAAAAACTGCGCGCGTGCCTGAAGCTAACTGTCGCCCACGTGCACATCAAAGTACCAGCGGGCGCCCTAATTTTTTTTATCCTATATGGGCCAGGCCCAGCCAGTCTTTTCAGTTTTTTTTCTTAGGCCGAATTTTCCAAAAAAAAACTGCACCGCGCACGCTGCGGCCGGCCGAAGGCCTTTAGGCCCATCGCCTCTTTTCTTCTCTATTTCGTATATTTTCGTCTACGTTTAGTCCCACATTGCCTAGCCTTTGACCTCTAAACCTCTTTTCCACCAATAAATATAGACCCATAGAGCCTTCAAAAATCATCTGATTCGGATTAAATCAATATTTTGGTTTGACTAGATTGATTTAGGAAAAATATATTTCTACTCTCCGGCGCGACTTCTAGAAATTTTCTCTTCTCTCCAAAGTCATCTTTTGTCTGCCTTATAAAGGTATATCTCTTTGTTTTTTTTCTTTTTATACTTTCGTAGTTTATTTTTTTAGACTAATACGATAAAATAATTAGATTATCAATTAGTCTACGTATTTATACATTAGACCCTAGCCTGTATTTTTTTTCTTCCGTAAAACAACTTGACCTTGATTTTTCAAATAGCCATAACTTTTTACTCGTTAGTCCAAATCCAACGAAACCAACGCCCACGTCTTCGTTATGATCCCCTCTATCTATTAATCCAACCCAAACATGTTTTTGAAAAGTTTAAAATTTGAATTAGATCAGATTTGAATTCAAACTTTGTTTGATCATAACTTGAGTTTCGTAGCTCCGTTTGAGTTGATTCTTTTTGCAAATCGAAGCTCTTGACCTAAACATTCTAATAAGGCCAAATTCACATAATTTTGGTACTGTTAGAAATTGTTTTATGTTGCAAGAGTTATTTGCTTGGTTTTGATGTTTTTCGAAACGTCTTCTTCGTTCTTTTTGATCTTTTGAGTGATTGCTTATGTGTGGTTACTATTGCTTGCTTACGATAGATTGACCGGAGTGTGACGAGTAGATCTATCAAGAGTTTTGAGTGCGAATCATCTTCATCAATATTGCAGGCAAGTAACACTTTGATCATACCTTTTCTACAACCCAGCTTTATTGCATTAGATCAATCGTCACACATTGCATGATTAGGATCTAATTAAATTGTGGGATGGGAAGTAGATGAGGTAGTACCTATTACCTGTATTATTATGAAACCTTTGGGAGTTACTTCTACGTTTGCTTAGTATGCCATGCTATGCTAGTAGACGTGGATTGGGTGAGTGATATCCATGACAGATGTGAGTTGATAATTTTAATGGTTTATCTAAGGTGGCAACTTAAACACACATCTGGATGGATTGAGGCACCTGATGTCTATCAGGACTTGCCTGTTTTTTTCCGAACCGCCACCCAGGCTCAAAGGGATCATAAGATAATTCATGCTAGAAACTTCCGTGTGCAGCCACATGCTACTATGGGCTCTGGCATAGTTGACTAAGTTGTGCGAACTCTTACGGGGTGGACTAGCAGATGTAGGGGTTGTAGGTGGTACGGTCTACCCCACATGTAAGGTGGTAGCGCTTCTGAAAGACTATGTCTCGGTCATCCGTTTCTCAAACATCATGTACTACGAGAAAATAAACGGAGGCGATCGAGTCATGTGGGGAAAAGTGCGCAAACCTCTGCAGAGTGTACAAACTAATCATGATTAGCCGTGTCCCCGGTTATGGACAACTTGAGTATCTAGTACTTGAATATCATGTGAATCTCAACATGTTACTTCTAATTAATGTTGTTGGGTTTTAATTATTCACTTAATTGGGATCGGAATGCTGTCAACCATTCTCGATGTTTCACAACCACCATGATAGTTAAATAAATTTATTCCTTTGCAGTAGGGAAAAATTGGCTTTACGCAAAAACCTTATAACCACAGAGCTTTTCCACCAGCCAAATATGCATGTAGTGATAGCCATTGATCATCATTCTCTATGGTGTGAATTCGCCAGTACATTCAATGTATTGACCCGTTTCGGGTTGCAACGTCTCATGTTGCAGGTTTCTTACGACGAGTAAGTGATACGTTAGGGTTACGATTTCTACACTCAACTTTGCCGTTGGTGTTGATGGGAATCCACAACCTTGTTGCTTCCGCTACTTGGATTGAGGTAATAGTATTTACGTTACTTTATACATGTGATTTACCTCTGTTATAAATCCTTCGAGTACTGTGTGTGTCAGCATACCGATCCAGGGATGACACCTAAGCACAGAGACTTGATCCATTCGGGTCGGGTCGTTACAAAGCCCATGAAGATGTGAAGATGATGGCGCTTTACAAAGGCCCAAGGCCCAGAAGTGAGTTAAAGCCTGTAGATACAAACCGACTTAAATCTTGTAACTTACTTTGTAAGATAGGAAGTGTAGAGACCGAACCGGAAAAGTTTATACTCCGGCTTCGGGACTCTGTAAACCGACGGGCGCCACCCATGTATATAAGGGGACGACCCGGCAGCGGTTCAGGGGACAGACAACAACTCGAGAGCCAGATAAAGCGGATTTGCTCCCTGGCCTTTGAAACCCTAGCAATACCAATCACAACTAGACGTAGGCTTTTTCCTTCCTTGAAGGGGCCGAACTAGTATAAAACTCCCCGTGTCCCCTTGTTCAGTTTAACCCCTTTAAGCTAACCCGTTGCGATGGCTCCACGACTAAGTCCTTTCATAAGGACATCTGCCGTGACAAACCCACGACAGGGTGCCTCGGGCATCCCCAAGCTTGCGCTCTTGCATCTCTTCCTTCTTCTCACATCGAAACCTTCTCAATCATCGAACACTTCATCCACACAAAACTTCAAACAAAAACTCAGTAAGATCCGCTAGTATAATAAAGCAAATCACTACTCTAAGTACTGTTGCCAACCAATTCATATTTTGTTTTTGCATTGTTTCTACTGTAATATAACTTTTTCCTGACTTAATCCACTAATATAAATTGATAGTTTCATCAAAACAAGCAAACTATGCATCAAAAACAGAATCTGTCTAAAACAGAACAGTCTGTAATAATCTGAACATTCACCATACTTCTTATACTTGACAAATTCTTCCAAAATTAGGAAAAATAAAAAATTTGCATAGGAAGACACTGCAGAAAGAATCAGAACCATTTGACGTTCCAGCAAAAAATGTAAAATCGCGCACTACAGCCAAAGTTTCTGTCCTGCACCATACAAACCATCAAGCAAATGTAAACATCCTAAAGGCAAACCTTGGCACATTATTTTTATTTATAAACTTTATAAAAGCACACAAAATAAATAAATGACTCTAAAACTTCCGGGTTGTCTCCCTGGCAGCGCTTTCTTTAAAGCCATTAAGCTAGGCATATAGTGCTCAAGTAACGAATCCACCCGGATCCCAAGGTATATCAAAGCCAATTTTAATTAACAATGATTTAGCATTTAGTAGTGAGCACAAAGTAACATATATCATACAACGACAAAGTCTAACTCTCTTCCTATGCATCAGCATGTCATAAAAGAACAATTCATGCACACATACTAAAGGTCAATGCATAGTATAAATAGTTTCTTGCAATTTTATCATATTGGAAACATAGAGAGGTGGAGATATAGTTCCTCTCTCATAATAATTGCAAGTAGGAGCACCAAGAACATGCATATTATATTCATCAAAATCATCATGTGCAACGATATAAGGCAACCCATCAATATAATCCTTAATAAGCACAAACTTCCCCGATATAGTGTAGTTTGGAGAATTCAGTAAGATAATAGGACTATCATGTGTGGGTGCAATAGAAACAATTTCATGTTTAACATAAGGAACTATAGCAAGTTCATCTCCATAAGCATAATTCATATTGGCATCTTGTCCACAAGCATCATCAAAAAGGGATATTTCAAAAGAATCCAAGGGATCATAACAGTCATCATAGCAATCATCCTTCGGTAAGCACGAAGGGGAATTAAACAATGTATGAGTTGAAGAGTTACTCTCATTAGAAGGTGGGCACGGGTGATTAATCCGCTCTTCCTCCTTTTGTTCTTCGCTCTCCTCCTCATCTTTTTCATCCAATGAGCTCACAGTTTCATCAATTTCCTCTTCCATAGACCCCTGCAAAATACTCTTCTTGGACGGCGGAGACTTTCTCAATAAGTGCATTAATTTCCAAATTGTATTCATAATTCTCATAGCAATATTTGAGGATAGCTAAATTTTCAGATCTATAAACAGCATCATCAAAATTTTCAAACTCTTTACACATAGATTCAATTTCATAAGCACCCATAAAAGCAACAAATTCTTCTATTTGTTCCACATCATAGTGATCATATATACCATTAGCATAAGAAGCTAAGGTTTTATTATCATTGAATTTGCATGAAAAGGGAAGGTGTGGAGCCTTCATCCTAGAGCAACAAGTATAATCATAACTCACGCATAATTGCCAAGCATACCACTTCAATATATGAATTTGATCCCATAATAGTTTCCCTTTTTGTGTCAAGCGATAATCCCTAAAGTATTCACGTTGATCCAATGTTACTCCCATTACATAATTAAATGGGGTTTCCTCAGGATTATTAAAGTAGTACATAATATCTTTCACATAACCAACATCGAGGGTTTTAGGAGGTTCACCATCTCCATGAGCAGAAAGTACACCTAATTTTTTTGGTATTTCGTGTTCCATATCCATAACTAAAGATAGAGAACAACTAAGAACAGCAAATAAAAATTACTTAGTGATAAAGCAAACAAGAACACACGAGAATATTCACCCCATGCTATTTCTCCCCGGCAACGGCGCCAGAAAAAGGTCTTGATAACCCACAAGTATAGGGGATCGCAATAGTTTTTGATAAGTAAGAGTGTCGAACCCAACGAGGAGCTAAAGGCAGAACAAATATTCCCTCAAATTCTATCGACCACCGATACAACTCTACGCACACTTGAAGTTTGCTTTACCTAGAACAAGTATGAAATTAGAAGTACTTTGTAGGTGTTTTTAGATAGGTTTGCAAGATAATAAAGAGCAAGTAAATAAAAGCTAGGGGCTGTTTAGATAAAGACACAACTAAGTTAGTTTTAGTAGAGAGCTTGTTGTCAAGATAAAGTTATTTGTCCCTGGGTAATCGATAACTAGACCGGTAATCATTATTACAATTTTATTTGTGGGAGAGGCATAAGCTAACATACTTTCTCTACTTGGATCATATGCACTTATGATTAGAACTCTAGCAAGCATCCGCAACTACTAAAGATTCATTAATGTAAAACCCAACCATATCATTAAAGCATCAAGTCCCCTTTATCCCATACGCAAACAACCTACTTACTCGGGTCTGTGCTTCTGTCACTCACGCCACCCACCATAAGCAAATCATGAACATATTGCAAACCCTACAGCGGGGATCCCTCACGCTAGCGCGACACGGAGAGCACCATAGGACAGCACCAATAATAAAACATGCAACTCAAACCAATCTTGATCATCAAATAGCCATTAGGACAAAACGGATCTACTCAAACATCATAGGATAGCCATACATCATATAGCGTTGAGCACCATGTTTAAGTAGAGATTATAGCAGGTAAGAGAGAGGTTACACCGCTGCGTAGAGGAGGGAAGAGTTGGTGGTGAAGGCGGTGAAGTTGTTGGTGAAGATGACGGTGATGATGATGGCCCCCGGTGGCACTCCGGCGCCACCGGAAGCAAGGGGGAGAGGGCCCCCCTTCTTCTTATTCTTCCTTGACCTCCTCCCTAGATGGGAGAAGGGTTTCCCCTCTGGTCCTTGGCCTCCATGGCGTGGGAGGGGCGAGAGCCCCTCCGAGATTGGATCCGTCTCTCTGTCTCTCTCTATTTCTGCGTTCTCTTCTGCCGCCCATTCACCGTTTCTTTTATATCCGGAGATCCGTAACTCCGATTGGAATGAAACCTTCACCATGATTTTTTCCGAAAATTAGCTTTCTTGCGGCCGAAGAAGGGCGTCAATCGCCTTACAGGTGGGTCACGAGGGTCAGGGGCGTGCCCTAGGGGGGGCACCCTCCTACCTCATGCCCACCTCGGACACTGGTTCGCGTTGATTTTTCTTCCAGATTTTCCAAATATTATGAAAAGTATCTCCGTCTGTTTTTATCCCGTTTGGACTCCGTTTGATATGGATATTCCGCGAAACCAAAAACATGCAACAGACAGGAACTAGCACTGGGCACTGGATCAATATGTTAGTCCCAAAAATAGTATAAAAAGTTGCCAAAAGTATATGAAAGTTGAATAATATTGGCATGGAACAATCAAAACTTATAGATACGACGGAGACGTATCATGCAGCTCCAGCACCGCCTCTGGACACGGCGACCGCGGTGAGCGACACGCTCATCGTTGCTAGACATGGTCGTCTTGCTTTTTCAATGACATGTGTCGATCGCATGTGAGCAAAGGGCGTCTCCAACATTGCCACGACTGCAGCTGACTACCATGGCACACCAAAAACCCTCGTCCCTCACGCCGTCGCGTGGTGCGTTCCCAGCCGGCGCCAGCTGCCCGCATTCATGCCATCCCTCTATATGCCGTCGTTAAGAGGCTCCGTGCCCGAGAACCAACAACGGTGACTTAATGATGCACCAGGATGCTTGGCCTCACCTGAATGCACTACTTAAAGCGGCAACGCCCTGCTAACCTCCACACCATAGCGCATCGTCCTCCTACCTGGCACAACATCCGCCATGACCGCAAGCGCGAACCCTCTACGAGAGAGCTTGTCTTCGGGGATGGAGCTCGAGGTCGCCGCCCTCGCTCAAGTCGACGCACAAGCGGTGACCACGCTGGCGGCCGACGACGGGAGCACCATCAGCCACGCGTCCTACTTGCCGTCATCCAACGTCCGGCACCGCCAAGGTCGGAGACTCCTTCGAGGATGAGTAGGGCATGGGAGGCGGCAGGGCATGGTGTGCCAACTGGCCGATCCGTCTCTCGTGTTCTATGTTTCCTCGTTGGAGACCATGCCTTCACTTGATGGGTCTTGAACCCCGCCCCCGTACATGGAGATCACAGATGGAGGATATCGGTCGCCGCCGTAGAATAGGTTTAGGGTCGGGTTTCTTTTATTTTTCTGTCCTATAAAAGTTCAAAATGTAATGAAAATCTGTCGTGTTTGCATTAATCTCGGCCGGTGTATATGAACTTTCACAATAATATAGTATATTGTAGGATACTAGCAAGATGCCTGTGTGTTGCAAGGAAGATCAAGATCTTGTGGGAGAAAAGGATGAATGAGGGAAGGCCTTATATGCAAATGCACATTCACGCATTTCACATCTTTCTACATCTACGGGAACCTACGAAAGGGTTAACGTAAATTGCCTCTCTCTCTCCTCCCCTGATTTTCATGGTGGTGGGCCCCTCCCTCCCCCCAATCTACAATCAACAGCTCACACGTTTCACATTATGTTAATTACATAACTGGGACTATGTAGGTGTAGCATTATCGTCCTAAAAACCCAACTAAGCCAACCTCCCAGCATATCGCGCGGGAAAAGACCCGGCCGCACCATTTTAGTCGGGATTACCGGATTACTAGTAGTAGTATCGATGGATCGCATGAAGCAACAAGTTTTTTTAGGGGGCGAAGCACCTAGTTTAAAAGGAAAAAAGGCGGTACACTCACAGCACCCCTATCGCGGTCGCATTGCACCCCACACACGTTCGGTCCTGCACACGGCTCATGCAAACGGAACGTGCTTCGGCTTGCCTCTTCACTGACACGTGGGAGTGCACTTGGAGAAACCGACCATGCGCCAAACTCCCCCCGCCCACCGCACGAAAATCCTCCCTCCCACCCAAAAATTCCCCCCAAATCCTAGATTCAACCGCCCTTCGGTCAACTAGCCAATAATATTCCCCAAACCCC